>NC_079193.1:121387259-121612259 GCF_029499605.1 Hyla sarda | reverse complement strand
GCTGGAGGCACCATGAAAATTATACATGAGTGTTTATCAAAAAGTGTGCCTCCAGCTGCAGCAAAAAATACAACTGAAAGCATGTCTTGACAGCTGTATGGGCATGCTGGGAGTTGTAGTTTTGCAGCAGCTGTAGGCACACAGATAAACACTCATGTGCAATATTCAGGGTGCCTCCAGCTGTTGCAAAACTACAACTGCAAGCATGCCCGTCCAGCCAGCAGCTTTCATGGCATGCTGGGAGTTGTAGTTTTGCAGCAGCTGGAGGCGCACTGTTTGAGAAAGTGAGAAAGTATTTCTATAATAAATGTGCCTACAGCTAATTCTAAACTATTTCGGGGCATAATTTTGATCATTGGTGGGATTTCTAAAGTTTTTCATTATATTTCCAGTTATTTATAATATCTACCATTATTGTAATCGGTCCCGGGTCTCGGCTGTAATATCGTGCACGGCAGGCTGGCGATGCTCCTCTACTCCTCCTCCCTGGATAGCACATGCACAGGTAAACAGGGAGGAGGAGACCCCGAAGCTGCCTGCCGTGCTATTAGCAGATCATCTATGCGCGCTCCCGACAGGAGCGCTGCATAGACGATCTGAGGGCGGAAGCAAGTGCCCAGCAAGGCATCAGTGACGTCGTGCTTGCTGGGAAGCGCTGCTTCCTGCCCTGCTTTATAGAGCAGATTTAGAAGCACTAAATCTGCTCTATTAAAGCGATTTACATTTTTTTTAAAGCCAGGTAGTGGGTTAGGGCTAGATTACTAATAGGTAGGGACATATTAGATTATATATCACTTGGTGGGAGCTACACTTTAACCATTTTATTAAAAGAAAAAAACAATAATCCGCCGTAATCCGCCGTAATCCATCGAATCCGCAGTAATCCTCTGCATACACGGATCTGAAACAAGAAGAAAAAAAAACACAAAAAAATTGTTATGACATTTTTGGTGCTGTCCGCTGGGGAGAGCACCCATGATGCAATGTCTACCCAAACAGGGAGCCACCAATTGGTGCAAAACTACAACTCCCAGCATGCCCAGAAAGCCTTTGGCTATCTGGGCATGCTGGGAGTTGTAGTTTAGCAACAGCTGGAGTCTCCCTGTCTGGGTAGACACTGCCAGAAGGGTCTGTTCACTGTATACAGCTATGTATATAGTGTATACCGCCCAAAGGGTTAACCTACACTGTCCAGCAGTGTAAGTTAACTCTTCCCTTGCTGGGCTTGCGCATAGCGCACAGCTCAGCAAGGGGTTAAGTGAGCCAGCAATGTGTATACTGTATACACACTGCAGGCTCACTGTAAGTTCTTGCTGGGTAGTAGATATACGATGTATACCTACAGCTCAGCATCAGCTGTTCTCCCGGCTCTGTAGCCCTGAGAACAGCTGATCCCGACATTCACATAAGGACGATCGCAGCGGGTGTCAGGAGGAGTGACATCCCTGGGATCTGTCCCTTACTGCAGGTACTAATACTCCCAACATGGAGCACACTCTGCTCCATGCTGGGAGCTGTAGTACCTGCATTAATAGACATATCGCAGCGAGTGTAACATCTGACACCTGCTGCGATCTGTCTATTAAGCCAGGTACTACAGCTCCCAGCATGGAGCAGAGTGTACTCCATGTTGGGAGTAGTAGTACTTGTAGTAAAGGAAAGATCACTGCGGGTATCACTCCTGACACCCGCTGTGATGCTCCTGTATAATGTATGAATGTGGCGGCCGCTCTCCTATGGTCCCCTGCACGGCCGTATATATACACATATTCTTATTCCACACAGAGAGCTGTGATTGGATGGAACCATCTGGCCAATCACAGCTCTGCGGGAAATATGAATATTTGTATACATACGTGAGTGCAGGGGACCATAGAAGAGCGGCCGCCGCATCTATACATTATACAAGAGGATCGCAAGGGACCCCAGCAATCTGTCAATTAGTGCAGGTAACTACTACTCCCATCATGGAAGAGTGTGTTCCATGCTGGGAGTAGTAGTACTACCTAAAAAATGTTTTAAAAAAAGTGAAAAACACGCACACAATACATTTTTATTATTGTCGGCTACATTTTTAGTGCTTTACCCGCTCACATAAATTGATCCCTGTTTAAAAATTTATAAACATTTCATAATAAAAAAGATACATTTCGTTAGATACAATTTTTTCCATCACTACTGTATCTTTTTTATTATGATTTTTTTATGGTACCCTACGAAATCTTAATAGAAAAGGTATCTCCATAATTTTTTAGGATCGCTAAAGTCCAAAAAAAGAATAAAAAGATTTACCGAATGTACCCGAATACCGAATGTATCCGAAAAAAAATCAACCCAAATACCGAATGTATCCGAAAAATCACAACCGAAAATATTGCCGAACCGAAATTTTTTTCCAAAACGAAAAAACGAAAATTTTTCTAGTGCACAAGTCTACTATACGCTAACATGGGAGTCAATGGGAACTGTACAGATCTGTATGTGCGTACGGTTCCATCCGGTTTGCACCATACGGGTTATGACTTTGCGCAGTTTTTTTTCATGGAATTTCAATCAAACAAGTGAAACTTTGTTTATTATGGAGTGACAAGTTAAAAACGTATACGTTTTTTTCTTTAAAAACTGATGCAATCGGACATCATTTTTCAAACCGTATATGTTTTTTAACCGTATATGGGTTAAAAATTTGTACACGCGTTTTTATACAGTTTAGTCCGGTTTTGAGGAATCGGTTTTTAATCAAAAACCTGATACGGGAACTGTATTGCAAAAATGTGGTGTGAATGCACCCTAACACTGATCAAAGGATTGCATGTAATAGTAAATATAGGGACTAAAAAAGTTAAAAACATTTTTTCGTTTATTTAGCAAACAAAAAAAGTTAATAAATGTGAATAAGTCCCTTTACTAATGAAAGTTTTAATCACCCCCTTTTCCCATTTTCTTTTTAAACATAAACATATGTTGAGTCGCCACATGCATAAATGTCTAAAATATTAAAATAGAATGTTAGTTAACCCACATGGTCAGTAAAGTACACATACAAAAATACGAAAGTCCAGAATTGCATATTTTTGGTCACTTCATGTAACAGAAAAAAATGAATAAAAAGTGGCAAAACCGCTGTACCAAAACAAAAATGGTACCAATAAAGAAAACAGATCATGGCGCAAAAAAATAAATAAAAATAAAACCCTTCATACATCCTCACATAAGGAAACATTTATTAGTTATAGGGGTCAGAAGAGGACAATTTTAAGCACACTCATTTTCGTACAAAAATTTAACCCCTTAAGGACCAGGCCATTTTACACCTTAGGACCAGAGGGTTTTTTGAACATCTGACCACTGTCACTTTAAACATTAATAACTCTGGGTTGCTTTTACCTATCATTCTGATTCCAAGATTGTTTTTTTCATGACATATTCTACTTTATGTTATTGGTAAAATGTTGTCGATACTTGCATCGTTTCTTAGTGAAAAATTCCAAAATTTTATGAAAAAATTGAAAATTTAGCATTTTTCTAACTTTGAAGCTCTCTTCTTGTAAGGAAAATGGATATGCCAAATAAGTTTTTACTTTTGGAAGACACCAGAGGGCTTCAAAGTTCAGCAACAATTTTCCAATTTTTCACAAAATTTCCAAAATCACAATTTTTCAGGAACCATTTCAGGTTTGAAGTGGATTTGAAGGGTCTTCATATTAGAAATACCCCACAAATGACCCCATTATAAAAACTGCACCCCTCAAAGTATTCAAAATGACATTCTGTTTTAACCCTTTAGGTGTTTCACAGGAATAGCAGCAAAGTGAAGGAGAAAATTCCCAATCTTCATTTTTTACACTTGCATGTTCTTGTAGACCCAATTTTTTAATTTTTACAAGGGGTAAAAGGAGAAAATGTATACTTATATTTGTAGGCCAATTTCTCTCGAGTAAGCACATACCTCATATGTCTATGTAAATTGTTCGGCGGGTGCAGTAGAGGGCTCAGAAGCGAAGGAGCGACAAGGGGATTTTGGAGAGTACGTTTTTCTGAAATGGTTTTTGGGGGGCATGTTGCATTTAGGAAGCCCCTTTGGTGCTAGAACAGGAAAAAACAACACATGGCATACCATTTTGGAAACTAGAACCCTTGAGGAACGTAACAAGAAATAAAGTGAGCCTTAATACCCCACAGGGGTTTCACGACTTTTGCATACGTAAAAAAAAAAAGTTTTTTTTTCACTAAAATGTGTGTTTCCCCCCCAAATTTCAAATTTTTGCAAGGGTTAATAGCAGTAAATACCCCCCAAAATTTGTAACCCCATCTCTTCTGAGTATGGAGGTACCCCATAAGTTGACCTGAAGTGCACTACGGGCGAACTACAATGCTCAGAAGAGAAGGAGTCATATTTGGCTTTTTGAGAGCAAATTTTGCTCGGGGGGCATGTCGCATTTAGGAAGCCCCTATGGTGCCAGGACAGCAAAATAACCCCCACATGGCATACCATTTTGGAAACTAGACACCTTGAGGAACGTAACAAGGGGTACAGTGAGCATTTACCCCCACTGGTGTCTGTCAGATCTTTGGAACAGTGGGCTGTACAAAATTTTTTATTTGCACAGCCCACTGTTCCAAAGATCTGTCAGACACCTGTGGGGTGTAAATTCTCACTGCACCCCTCATTACATTCCGTGAGGGGTGTAGTTTCCGAAATGGGATCACATGTGGGGTTTTTTTTTTTTTGCGTTTGTCAAAACCGCTGTAACAATCAGCAACCCCTGTGCAAATCACCTCAAATGTATATGGTGCACTCTCCCTTCTGGGCCTTGTTGTGCGCCCCCAGAGCACTTTGCGCCCACATATGGGGTATCTCCGTAGTCGGGAGAAATTGCATTACACATTTTGGGGGGCTTTTTCCCCTTTTACCTCTTGTCAAAATGAAAAGTATTAGGGCAACACCAGCATGTTAGTGTAAAAAATTAATTTTTTTACACTAACATGCTGGTGTAGACCCCAACTTCACCTTTTCATAAGGGGTGAAAGGAGAAAAAGCGCCCCAAAATTTGTTAGGCAATTTCTCCCGAGTACGGCGATACCCCATATGTGTCCCAAAACTGTTGCCTTGAAATACGACAGGGCTCTGAAGTGAGAGAGTGCCATGTGCATTTGAGGCCTGAATTAGGGATTTGCATAGGGGTGGACATAGGGGTATTCTACGCCAGTGATTCCCAAACAGGGTGCTTCCAGCTGTTGCAAAACTCCCAGCATGCCTGGACAGTCAACGGGTGTCCGGCAATACTGGGAGTTTTTGTTTTGCAACAGCTGGAGGCTCCATTTTGAAAACAGTGGCGTACCAGACGTTTTTCATTTTTATTGGGGAGGGGAGGGGGGCTGTGTAGGGGTATGTGTATATGAAGTGTTTTTTACTTTTTATTTTATGTTAGTGTAGTGTAGTGTTCTTAGGGTACAGTCACACGGGCGGGGGATTACAGCGAGTTTCCCACTGCGAGTTTGAGCTGCCGCAAACTTGCAGCCTGATACTCACTGTAAGTCCCTGCCCATGTGAATGTACCCTGTACATTCACGGGGGGGGGGGGGGGGGGACCTCCAGCTGTTGCAAAACTACAACTCCCAGCATGCACAGTCTATCAGTGCATGCTGGTAGTTATAGTTTTGCAACAGCTGGAGGCACACGGGTTGGGAAACACTGAGTTAGGAAACAGACAATGTTTCCCAACCAGTGTGCCTCCAATTGTTGCAAAACCACAACTCCCAAACATTCTCAGGCATGCTGGAAGTAGTAGTTTGGCAACATCTTTAGAGCCAGATGTTGCCGAACTACAATTCCCAGCATGCTTGGAGTTGTAGTTTTGCAACATCTGGAGGACTACAGTTTGCAGATCACTAATACAGTGGTTCCCAATCTGTGCCCTTCCAGATGTTGCAAAACTACAACTCCCAGCAGGCCAAAACTGTCCAGGCATGCTGGGAGTTGTAGTTCTGCAACATCTGAAGGGCCAGATGTTACAGAACTACAACTCCCAGCATGCCTGGACAGTAAGGGCATTCTGAGGATGTGTAGTTTTGCAACATCTGGAAGGGCACAGTGGTCCCAAAACTGCGGACCTCCAGATGTTGCAAAACTGCAACTCCCAGCATGCCCAGACGCCAAGGGCAGTCTGGGCATGCTGGGAGTTGTAGTATACAGGGTCCCAATACAGCAACGCATGTCGCTTTACGGCAACGTGCATTGCTGTAAAGGGCCCGACCGCGCCTGTCGCCGCTACCACAGTCTTCATCGCCGGGATCCAGGTCTTCAGGGACGAGGTAAGTACCGGGGCGGGGGAATATCAGCAGGCATCCGCTTCCGATCTCTGCCCGGTGCGCAGCAGGGACCGGAAAACGCCATGACGTCCTGGGACGTCATTGGTCCTTAAAGCCCAGGGTGCCATGACGTCCCAGGATGTCATTGGTCCTTAACCCCTTAAGGACCGGGGGGTTTTCCGTTTTTGCATTTTCGTTTTTTGCTCCTTGCCTTTAAAAAATCATGACTCTTTCAATTTTGCACCTAAAAATCCACATTATGGCTTATTTTTTGCGCCACCAATACTACTTTGTAATGACGTCAGTAATTGTGCCCAAAAATCTACGGTGAAACGGAAAAAAAATCATTGTGAGACAAAATTGAAAAAAAAAAACGCCATTTTGTAACTTTTGGGGGGCTTCCGTTTCTACGTAGTACATTGTTTGGTAAAAATGACACCTGATATTTATTTTGTAGGTCCATATGGTTAAAATGATACCCTACTTGTATAGGTTTGATTTTGTCGTACTTCTGGAAAAAATCATAACTTCATGCAGGAAAATTTATATGTTTAAAATTGTCATCTTCTGACCCCTATAACTTTTTTATTTTTCCGTGTATGGGGTGGTATGAGGGCTAATTTTTTGCGCCGTGATCTGAAGTTTTTAACGGTACCATTTTTGCATTGATAGGACTTATTGATCGCTTTTTATTCATTTTTTCATGATATAAAAAGTGACCAAAAATGCACTATTTTGGAATTTGGAATTTTTTTGCGTGCACGCCATTGACCGTGCGGTTTAATTAATGATATATTTTTATAATTCGGACATTTACGCACGCGGCGATACCATATATGTTTATTTTTATTTTTATGTACACTGTTTTTTTTATGGGAAAAGGGGGGTGATTCAAACTTTTAATAGGGGAGGGGTTAAATGATATTCATTCACTTTTTTTTTCACTTTTTTTGCAGTGTTATAGCTCCCATAGGGACCTATAACACTGCACACACTGATCTTTATCATTGATCACTGGTTTCTCATAAGAAACCACTGATCGATGATTCTGCCGCATGACTGCTCATGCCTGGATCTCAGGCACTGAGCAGTCATTCGGCGATCAGACAGCGAGGAGGCAGGCCCTCCCGCTATCCTGTAAGCTGTTCGGGATGCCGCGATTTCGCCGCAGCTATCCCGAACAGCCCACTGAGCTAGCCGGCATACTTTCGGTTTCACTTTAGACGCGGCGTTCAACTTTGAACGCCGCGTCTAAAGGGTTAATAGCGCGCGACACAGCGATCAATGCCGCGCGCTATTAGCCACGGGTCCCGCACGTTGTTAGAGGCCGGGCCTGACCAGTGTTATAGATCGGGAGTGGACACATGATGTTCCAGTACGTCATGTGTCCTTAAGGGGTTAAGTGGTTAAACAGTAGTAAAATAAACAAAACCTATATAAATTTTTACCGTATGGACCTACAGAATTTAGATAAATTGTCATTTTTACCGAAAAGTGCACTGCATAGAAACAGAAGCACTCAAAAATTGCCAAATTATGGTTTTGTTTTTTAACTTTGCTACAGAAATAATTAAATTTTTTGTGTCACAGTAGAATTTTTTTGTAAAAGGATTGATGTTATTACAAAGGACAATTGGTGGCGCAAAAACAAGCCTTCAAATTTAAAGCACTATGGCTATTAGAAGGCGAGGAGGAAAAAATGAAAGTGCAAAAATAAAAAAACCCTGATATCCTTAAAGGGTTAAAGCTGACTTGTCAGCAAAAAATATATAAAATAATGGGTGTAAATAAGCACATGGCTAGATAGGCCGGTCATCAGGATTCTGGGCACCCCTTTTTTCATCTCCACAGTCCTTTCTAGCGCCATAATGTCTTCTTGATATTATGCAAATTATGCTCAGAAACCAAAGGGACATTCCCTATCACAGCAAGAGCCCAGATAAGTCCAGCCTATCTCCTCTTTATTACCACTCACTGGCCCATTTGCATCTGCTTACCCACTTTACTGACAGCCATCCCATCATGATGTGCTGAGGACCGTATCCCCCCCACCCTGGGGGCTTTTGATCCAAATTTGCATTATATCTCATCAATGGAAAGGACTACAGAGATAAAAAAAAAAAAAAAAAAACATGACTAAAATCACAATAATAATGCTATCTGCTTATTTATATCCCTATTTTTGAGCTTTGTTACACCCCTATTATTCCACTTTAATAACCGTGAATTCTGTGCTACACTACAAAATGTGCCAAAAGTTAGGGTGGGTTCACACTGTATTGTAGTCTCAGTTTTATTATTTTTGTTATAGTACGTTAAATTTTTCTGTAAACAACTGGACACACAAACAGCTCTTTTTAGACTGTGGTAACATGACAATAGTGGTAATGGCTACATCTGTACCTGAAGGCACAATGGGCATGTCCCTAAAGGCATGTCCCAAGGGAAAAAGTGCCTGGTATAGAGGAGTTTACTTACAAACACAGCATTGTGCATTACATTTTGCAATTTTTTTGAGGTAATTATGTGGTATCTATAGTACTCCATGGATAAAAGGTGGAAATTCAGAGACAAGGAGAAGGCTATAGAGCATTATATTGAAAAGAAGAATGTTATCTTGAACACAATATTTATCAAGCACCATCACAACTTTGATTTTTGGAAGCATAACCTTTCTAATGAAAGTTCCTAATTCCAATATAAAATCTTTAAATGGGCACTGTCATTAAACATGATTTTTACTCGTCCAGGACACAGGGCGTACAGGTACAGTGGCGTCCTGGGAC
The DNA here is from genome assembly GCF_029499605.1 of Hyla sarda. Lineage (NCBI taxonomy): Eukaryota > Metazoa > Chordata > Amphibia > Anura > Hylidae > Hyla > Hyla sarda. The sequence continues at coordinate 121,603,161 of NC_079193.1, read as the reverse complement.
TTTAGGACCCAGGGCGTACCTGTATGCCCTGGACATCTCCGTCCACCACCGGGCGGTGAAAGTAACAGGATTCCTGAGATTCCACCCCCCCCCCCCCCCCCCATGTCGGCGGTGAATTCAGACAGGCAATCTGCGGCAATTCCGGTCACATGGGTCAGGTGTGATACGGTGACCCGGAATCAGAAGGTGATCGGTGGTGTACTATACACCATCAAACACCTTCTGTTGCTAGGGGGAGGTGGCGATGAAGTCACCTCTCCAGGAGAGCTGCTATTGGTTGGACGATCAATTGACCAATAGCTGCTGGCAGAGGAGGGGTTAATGTCCCCTTCTCTTAGCTCTGCCAGACCACCTACCTTAGTCAGTGGGCAGAGATTAGAGAAGGTGCCAGGGACCCCCTCTGACCAGATCTGTGCCCCTCAGGGCAGAGAAAGTGCCACTCTTAGTGCAGAGAGAGATGTAGTGAGGGACAGGTAGATGTAAAAAAAAAAAAAACCCCGACCCCCTAATAGGTCCCAAAGGGTCCGCTACGCATTTTTTAGAGTGACCCAGTCCCTATTAGGGCTTCAGACTGCTGCAATTTGCCACCTTTTTGTTTTTTTGGCCGCAACGTTTTTTTTTTTTTGTTGTTGTAATATAACGGTGTGTGATTTATAATCACACACTGTTATATAGTTTGCACCCAAGCACACACACTCCCCCCCCTACAAGTTTAGAGTATACAAGGGACGGGATTCCCGTATTGAACCCCCAGAATGTTCCCCCACTCTGGGTGTTTGCGGGAAACTTGTGTGGGACCTTGTGCACCCACTGCTGGATAAGGGTTGCCACGTGTACGTGGACAACTTTTACACCAGTATTTCTCGGTTCACATCCCTCGACGCCAGATCCACGTCTGCTTGTGGGACCGTGCGGAAGAACCAGAGAGGCCTCTCTCTAAATTTTATCCAGACACCTATGCTCAAGGGTGAGTCCCATGCCCTTACCCATGAAAACCTGTTGCTGGTCAGGTATAAGGATAAGAGGGATGTCCTTATGCTGACCACAATACATGGTAATGGCAGCTCACCTGTCCCTGTGCGAGGTACAACAACGGTCCTCAAGCCCGATTATATTCTGGACTACAATCGGTATATGGGGGAGTTGATCGCTATGATCAAGTCCCCAAACCAGCAACAACATGCGGAAAACCCGGGCATGGTACAAAAAAGTTGCAGTCTACATGGTACACGTTGCCATGTACAACTCCTTAAGTCCTAAAGGCTCTGATCTTTGGTGACCGGGAAAGAGCAAGCCAGAGTTCCCAAGGAACTGGAAATATAGGTGCCAGGATCGTCCCAGGCCAGCACTTTCCAGTTGAGGTCCCCCACACTGGAAAGAAGGGACGATCCCAGAAAAAATGCAGAGTGTGTCACAAGAGGGAGATACGGAAGGGCACCACCACTCAATGTGACACTTGTGCTAATCATCCGGCCCTCTGCGTTAAGTATTGCTTCAGGGAGTATAACATTTCCACGGAGTACTAAATTTTCCCTTTCATTTTAATTTCCCACAATTTGACCCCAATGTACCAAGTCCAGAGTACATTCCAAATTTAAACCCCATAAACCTCTAAATTGGCCAAAAAACCCTTTGATAAAAAAAAACCCGATAAGACCTCTGGGGGTATTTTTTCCAAAAATGGTTCATGGGTCACTGAGTCACTGTCATCTGGGTCTTTTTTATGTTGCCTCAAATACACAGCGCTCTCTCTCCACCTGAGCGGGATGTGCATTTGAGGCAACAGGTTAGGGACGGCCACACACATCACATTCCCAGAATGATGATTCAGAGTATAGGGTTTGGGGCAGGCATATTTTTTACTTTTGGCTTTGCTCTGAGTCATCATTCTGGGAACATAATTGGCATAGCAGTAGTAAAATTGCAATTTTCATTTTCCCCATAGTACACTTCATCCATTCCTGGAAAATAATTTTTGGGAATACCCATCGGTTCCAAATGTCCAGTCTCCCCTATACACCTTCCCCAGGGGGCGTACAGTCTGTAATAGGGTCAGATGTGGGTGTTTCTTTCTTTTATTTTCCTCTGAATTTATGAAACCGACAGCTACTGATATGCCATAGGCCTCTAATGCAAACATAGCTCTATGACTCTTGAGCCCTGTTATGTGCCCGCACAGCATTTTAGATCCATATATTGGGTATTTCCATACTCACAAGCAATGGGGTTACAAAATTTGGGGGGCATTTTCTTCTATTACCCCTTGTGCAGATGAAAAATTTGGGGTAACACCGGCATTTGTTAGAAAAAAATCCTATTTTGTCATTTTATGCCCCACTGTTCAAAACACCTGTGAAATGTAAATTCTTACTGTACCCCTTGTTACGTTCCTTGAGGGGTGTAGTTTCCAAAATAATGGCACTTGAGGGGGGACCCTTTTTTTTTGCTGTTATGGAACCATAGGGGCTTTCTAAATGTGACATGCCCCCCCCCCAAAAACTGTTTCAGCAAAATTCACTCTCCAAAATCCCATTGTCGCTCCTTCCCTTCTGAGCCCTCTAGTGCACCCACAGAGCACTTTACATCCACATATGAGGTATTTCCTTTCTCAAGAGAAATTGGGCTACAAATTTGGGGGGCTTTTTCTCCTTTACACCTTGTAAAAATTCAAAAACTGGGTCTACAAGAACATGCGAGTGTAAAAAATAAAGATTTTGAATTCTCTCCTTCACTTTGCTGCTATTCCTGTGAAACACCTAAAAGGTTAACAAACTTTTTGAATGTCATTTTGAATTCTTTGGAAATTTGCTGCTGAACTTTGAAGCCTATATTGATGTGAATCAATATTTAATTTATTTGGAATGTCTATTTTCCTTACAAGCAGAGAGCTTCAAAGTTAGAAAGATGCAAAATTTTCACATTTTTCATGGAATTTTTGCATTTTTCACCAAGAAATGATGCACGTTTCGACGAAAATTTACAACTATGTTACATAGTTACATAGTTAGTATGGTTGAAAAAAGACATATCTCCATCAAGTTATGTTGTTTTATAATTCTGCATAAGCATTAATGTTATTTTGTTCCAGGAATGTATCTAACCCTGTTTTAAAGCTATTAATTGTTCCTGCTGTGACCAGTTCCTGAGGTAGACTGTTCCATAAGTTCACAGTCCTCACGGTAAAGAAGGCGTGTCGCCCCTTGAGACTAAACCTTTTCTTCTCCAGACGGAGGGAGTGCCCCCTTGTCCTTTGGGGGAGCTTAACCTGGAACAGTTTTTCTCCATATATTTTGTATGAGCCATTTATATACTTATATATGTTTATCATATCCCCCCTTAAACGTCTGTTCTCAAGACTAAACAATTGTAACTCCTTTAATCGCTCCTCATAGCTAAGATGTTCCATGCCCCATATTAGTTTAGTTGCACGTCTCTGCACCCTTTCCAGCTCCGCAGTGTCCCTTTTATGGACAGGCGACCAAAACTGAACAGCATATTCCAGGTGAGGCCGTACCAATGCTTTATAAAGGGGGAGTATTATGTCCCTGTCCCTCAAGTCCATGCCTCTTTTTATACATGACAATATCTTGCCGGCTTTGGAAGCAGCAGCCTGACATTGCATGCTATTCTGTAGTCTGTGATCTACAAGTACACCCAGATCCTTCTATACCAGTGACTCTCCCAGTTTTATCCCCCCTAAGACATATGACGCATGCATGTTATTGGTACCCAGATGCATAACTTTACATTTATCCACATTAAACCTAATTTGCCAAGTGGATGCCCAGACACTTAGTCTATCCAAGTAATCTTGTAACTTATCCACATCCTCTATAGACTGTACTGTGCTACAAAGCTTGGTGTCATCTGCAAAGATAGAAACAGAGCTGTTAATGCCATCCTCTATATCATTGATAAATAAATTAAACAACAGCGGGCGCAGTACAGAACCTTGGGGTACACCACTAATTACCGGGGACCAATCAGAGTACGAATCATTGACCACCACTCTCTGGGTACGATCCATGAGCCAGTGTTCAATCAAGTTACAAACTAAAGTTTCCAAACCCAAAGACCTTAACTTACCTGCCAGACGACTATGAGGGACAGTATCAAATGCTTTAGCAAAATCCAGAAACACTATATCCACAGCCATTCCTCTGTCAAGGCTTCTACTCGCATCTTCATAAAAGCAAATTAGATTTGTTTGACAACTTCTATCCTTAGTAAACCCATGCTGGTTATCACTTATAATACTATTATCCCCTATGTATTCCTGTATGTAATCCCTTATAAGTCCTTCAAACAATTTACCCACAATGCACGTTAAACTTACCGGTCTATAATTGCCTGGGGAAGACCTAGAGCCCTTTTTGAAGATTGGCACCACATTCGCCTTGCGCCAGTCCCTTGGCACAATACCAGACACCAGAGAATCTCTAAATATCATGAACAAGGGTACAGATATTACTGAACTTAGCTCTCTAAGAACTCTTGGGTGTAGTCCTTCTGGTCCTGGAGATTTGCTTACATTTACTTTACTTAACCTACCTTGTGCCATCTGTACATTAAGCCAGTTCGGTACATTACATGATGTGTTACCAGCACTGACCTGGCCAATGTCAGCTCCTTTTTCCATAGTGTATACAGAACTAAAGAACCTATTCAGTAGCTCCGCCTTCTCTTGATTGCCCGTGACAACCTCCCCATTATCATTATGAAGGGGTCCATAATGCTCTGTCCTTGGTTTTTTTGTATTTATATATCTAAAAAAAAATATTTAGGAATAGTTTTGCTTCCTTTGGCCACTTGTCTCTCATTTAGAATTTTTGCCATTTTTATTACATTTTTACAGATTTTATTAAGTTCTTTGTACTGTTTAAATGTTATATCTGACCCATCAGATTTGTATTTTTTAAAAGCCATTTTTTTTGTTGTTTATTGCTCTTTTAACATAATTTGTCAGCCATGTAGGATTTAGTTTTAATCGTTTATATTTGTTCCCCTTTGGTATATTATATTATATATTATATTATATTATATTTAGCTGTATAGTTATTTAGAGTTGATTTAAAGATGTCCCATTTACCTTCTGTATCAGTATTTGAGAACACCTCCCCCCAGTCTATGTCCTGTAGTGCAGCTCTCAGCCCAGGGAAGTTTGCCTTTTTAAATTTATATGTTTTTGCCTTCCCCGTCTGTCTTTGTTTTCTACATTTAAATCAAAAGTAACTATATTGTGGTCGCTATTACCAAGGTTTTCCCGCACAGTTACATTACCAACCAGCTCTGTGTTTTTGGAAATGATCAGATCCAACAAGGCATCACTTCTTGTTGGGTCCTCCACAAACTGGCCCATAAAATTATCCTGCAATAAATTTAGGAATTTTCTCCCCTTAGTAGTTTTAGCCAGCCCCCATCCCCAATCTATATCTGGATAGTTAAAATCTCCCATTATTACCACTGTACCTGCCCGGGCAGCCCTCTCTGTTTGTTTATGCAGCTGACCTTCTATCTCCTCAGTGATGTTAGGGGGTCTGTAGATTACACCAAGTATTATTTTTCAGTATTTCCCTCCTTTTGTAATTCTACCCACAGTGATTCCACATCCTCAAAATCATCACACACTATGGCATTGTTCACACTGACTTTCATACCACTTCTAACATACAGACAGACTCCACCACCTTTTCTGTTCGTTCTGTCCTTGCGAAACAATGTAAACCCCTGCAGATTAACAGCCCAGTCATGCGAGGAGTCCAGCCATGTCTCAGTGACCCCAACTATATCAATATGTTCCTCCAGTATCAAGGCCTCAAGCTCCCCCATTTTATTTGCTAGGCTTCTGGCATTTGTGAACATACACTTCCGGGAAGAAGGACGCAAGTCCGAAATGGACGTAGGGGTGGACGTCTCTCTGTCGCACTTTTTGCTTGCACATGTAGGTATTTTGCTGCTGTGATCCTGCGCTTGTACTTTACTTTAGCACTTTATGTTTATATCTTATGCACTGAATCTGGATACAGCACTGTATTGTTGTTATGCTGCTATGTAGAATCTTAGTACTATCTTGAGATGCTATGTTGGCATTTTACCTTATATTAGTAGCTTCTATATGAGAGATGTTCCATATTTGTCAGACGCCAATCCTGTTTTTATTGTAATTTTAAATAATAAACATTATTTGCATTCACGTTGTTGTCTGCCACAGTTTTCTTGTTATATAGGTTGGTGTACTCGTGTTTCCTGTATTGGCAGTATAGATATGTCCATATACATATAGCCTTAGGAGTACCGTAGGGACGTATTAATAGTTCCCCTCCTATACTAGGCTCTACACTGTGTTTTGTTGGTGTATTTAATTGCTCTGTAAGCAGTCTGCTCCTTTCAAGATTGTCAATCGCCCTCAATGTTGCATTTTGCTTCTCTAGATCTCTTATACGAGCTTCCAGGTGGGCAACATGCTCATATTTGTCACAGCGGTATTCACCCTGAAGCTGCTGCTCCAGAGGTGTATACATGTGGCACAATGTGCACTGAAGAAAACCTACAATCCTGCTGTCCATATTCTTGGTGACAAACAGCTGTTATTAACTATTAAGAAAAACTACTTTTATCAAGGGAGTGTAATACTTACAGTTGGTCCTGTTTACAACTCCTGCTTTTTAAACTTCTGCGTATAAAACTTTTCAGATGTTCACACTTTGGAATACAACACTTTAGAATACAAACCAAAGCTTCAGAGAGACTCATCCAGAGCAAGGCTCAACAGAGTATACCAGTTAGTTTTATACACCTGAGAGCAGTTAATTAATTAACCCCTCCCCCAGGTGTGCTACAGACCAGAGAAAAAAAATGCAAGGGTTTTGCAACCGCTGGAGACACCCTGGTTGGAAAACAATGATCTACATTATCTGCACCAACCCAAACTTGTTTTAGACTAAATTCAAACACTCCAAGCTTACAGACTTACACTCAGCACATGTACTTCTGCGTATAAAACTTCTCAGATGTTCACACTTAAGAATACAACACTTTAGAATACAAACCAAAGCTTCAGAGAGACTCAGCCAGAGCAATGTTAAAGTAGAATATGTCACGTAAAAAGAGTCTCGGAATCAGAATGATTAGAAAAAGCATCCCAGAGTTATTAATGCTTAAATTGAGAGTGGTCAGATGTGCAAAAAATTCTCTGGTCCTTAAGGTCATAATGGGATGTGTCCTTAATGGGTTAATATTTGATTCCTTATGCCAAATAAATAAACTTTTGTAATTGGCTTCCTTTTTTTAAAAAAAATTTTCATGTTAGTTTTTCTGCTGTTTACTTCTGGCAACCAGGGGTCTCCCTTTTTGGCCAGAACACATTCTATCTGGTCAAAATCCCAGCTTTTTGTCTCCTGCTTGTAATGGCAGGAGACAAAACTCACAAAGTGTTTCTCTGCACTGGGCTTGGTTGACTCACTGACAGCTGCACAAACTAAAAGCTGCACAGAATGAAAGCTGCAAAAAGCCTCACAGAAAGATACACAGACTGAAAGTTGCTGCACAGAGCTTGAGGTCTTCTATTCATCACAGCACTGCAACGATGTAAGGGTGGAAGTGGTCCCCTAGCAGGCTTCAGTGATGTCACGCTTGCTGGGAAATGCCCACTTTCTCATGCTGGGATATTGCACTATGTGAGCAAGAAGAAGGGTAAGATACAGAGCTTTTTAAAGCTTTCAAATTTTTTTAAGGGTGGGAGGAGTGTTAGGAGTAGCTAGGGAACATAGTCTGAGTTAGTTTAGAAAAGTTTATTTGGTGACAGATACTCTTTAACCCCCTAACGACATCGGACGTAAATGTATGTCATGGTACAGTGGGACTTAACGCACCATGACATACATTTACGCCATAAACATGACTGCGAGCACCGAACCGGTGCTCGCTATCTGCAGCCAGGGACCCACTGGTAATGGCGGACATCAGCAATCGCGCTGATGTCCGCCATTAATCCCTCAAATGCTGTGATCAATACATATAACAGCATCTGTGGCAATGTGGTACTTAAAATGGATGATAAATCGCCCACGGTGCTGCCGCGGGGATCTGACTATCTATAATGGCGGACGGAGGTCCCCTCTTCTGCCTCCTTCAGTCTCCTGGGGTCTTCTGCTCTGGTCTAAGATCAAGCAGACCAGAGCAGAATATCGCAGATAACACTGTTCAGTATATGCAATCTAATGATTGCAATATATAGTCTCCTATAGGGACATAAAAAGTGTAAAAAAAAAAAAGTTCAAAAAATAAAAAAAATAAAAAGTAAAAGAATGTGAAAACTCCCACAATAAAAATGTAAATTTCTCCTTTTTTCCATTTTACCCCCAAAAAAGAGTAAAAAAATAAATTAATAAACATATTTGGTATGGCCACGTGCGTAAAATTCCAAAATTGCTGCTTTTTTTGTCACATTTTAATCCAAAAAAATTTATTAAAAGTGATTAAAAAGTAAAATTTAAGAAAAAGATCAAAAACTTAAGATCGGGGCACAAAAAAATTGACCTCATATCGCCCTGTATACGGAAAAATGAGAAAGTTAGAGGTGGTCAAAATAGGGCAATTTCAAACATAATAATTTTGTTAAAATAGTTTGAGATTTTTTTTAAAGTGGTACAATTATAGAGAAGCATATAACATGGGTACTTTAATTGTATTGACCTACAGAATAAAAAAACATGTCATTTTTACTGTAAAGTATACAGCGAGAAAACAAAACCTTCCCAAAATTTCTCCTCATAAATAATATTTTTTTGGTTGCGCTGTACATTTTATGTTAAAATGAGTGATGTCATTACAAAATAAGGCCCCTTTCACACTACAGATATCATCCTGTAAAAAACCTCCGTTATTACTCCCGGCAAAAAGTCCTGAAAATGGATCCGGCATGTCCGTTTTTTACAAATGTCAGTTATTTTTGCCGGCACAAAAGATTTTGCCAGCACAAAATTTTTGGTCCGGCAAAAAAAATGGTGAAAAACCGGACGTTAAATTTAACATTGAAGTCTTGGGAACCGGATGTTCAAAAAAACATCCGTTATTGTCAGGTTTTGTAGCATCCGATTTTTGTACTGAGCGTGCTCAGTACAGCTTTACAAAAAAAACGGTTAAAAACCTGATAAAAAAAACCAGACATAACTGTTAATAACTGATGATAATGGATGAACAACATCAGGTTTTTTAAGAAAAAAAGCATTAAAAATAATGGATGATGGTTATCAGTTATCATCCGTTATTACCAGTTATTACATCCATTTTTTTCACCCATTATTGTAAAATAACGGCAGTAAAAAAAAGCAGGATGATACCTGTAGTTTGAAAGTGGCCTTAAATTGGTGACACAAAAAACAAGCCTTCATATGGGTCTGTGTAGAGATGAGCAAACTTACAGTAAATTCGATTTGTCACGAACTTCTCGGCTCGGCAGTTGATGACTTATCCTGCCTAAATTAGTTCAGCTTTTAGGTGCTCCCGTGGCATGGAAAAGGTGGATACAGCCCTAGGAGACTCTTTCCTAGGACTGTATCCACCTTTTCCAGCCCACCGGAGCACCTGAAAGCTGAACTAATTTATGCTGGATAAGTCATCAACTGCCGAGCCGAGAAGTTCATGACGAATCGAATTTACTGTAAATTCGCTCATCTCTAGGTCTGTGGATGAAAATATAAAAGTTATGATTTTTAGAAGGTGAGGAGGAAAAATTAAATTAGCCTGTTCTTAAAGAGGTACTCCGCCCCTAGACATCTTATCCTCTATCCAAATGATAGGAAATAAGATGCCTGATCACGAAGGTCCCACCGCTGGGGTCCCACGCAATCTCTCCTGCTGCACCCCCATACATCAGCAGCCTGGAGCTATGTTTGCTCCATGGCTGATGACGGGCGGTGCAGGGAACGGTATCGTGACATCACAGCCCCGCCCATGGACTTGCATTGAGGGGTCAGGGCCGTGACATCAGGATATCCCCTTCCCCTGCACCATCTGTCATCAGCCATCTAGCAAACATAGCTCCAGGCTGCTAATGTACGGGGGTGCAGCAGGAGAGATTGCGGGGGTCCCCAGCAGTGGGACCTCCGCAATCAGACATCTTATCTCCTATCCTTTGGATAGAGGATAAGATGTCTAGGGGCGGAGTACCCCTTTAAGGCCAAACTGGGCTTGATCCTTAAGGGGGACATTCAGGGCTCCCAGCTGGCTATTGAATTTGAAGTTATGAATCTGAGATATATATCGCTGGGGAGCGTTTTGGTATGGCATGCCACCTGCTCCCCAAGTTAATAACTTATGATTGCAGTGGGCCTCAGAATTGAGACCCGATGCAATCAATCCCTCAGCCCCTGTACTACTACCCCCAACATGGAACAGACTCTGTTCCATGATGGGAGTAGTAGTACCAGCACTACAGTAGTCTTCCCAGCCACCCGCAGACTCCCGCAGCCAGGGAGCTACTATTCCTATCATGGAAAAGAGTCTGTTTCATGATGGGATGATGGGAGTAGTAGTAGTACCACAGCACTCGAGTAGTCCTGGGTGGCTGCAGAGTAACTGAAATGCGGAATCCGTATTAACTTTTTTGCACGGATTCCGAACCAATTTCACACCAATTCTGCATTAAAATCTGCAGAATTCTGCACCAAAACAATGCAGATGCAGAATTCATGCAGATAGGCGGAGTTTCCACCATGTGAATGCGGCTTATTCTCTAAGATGTTTCTTAGAACATTGCTATGAAAATCTCAAATGTCAAGGCTCATGCGCTATATCTGGTATTATAATATATCTTATTAGGTGGCCAAGCAACAAAGTTGCACAGGACACCTATTGTTTTTACTCAGATTATTATTATTAGGTGGCCAAGCAACGAAGTTTCATAGGATGCCTATTGTTATTGCTCAGATTATTAGGGGGCCAAGCAACAAAGTTGCATAGGACACCTATTGTTTTTGCTCAGATTATTGTTTGTAGGTGGTCAAGAAAAAATAGCATAGGACACCTATTGTTATTGCTCAGATTATTATTATTAGGTGGCCAAGCATCGAAGTTGCATAGGACACCTAATGTTATTGCTTGGATTATTATTATTAGGTGACCAAGCAATGAAGTTGCACAGGACACCTATTGTTATTGCCCATATTATTATTTTAATTATTATGAGGTGGCCAAGCAACAAAAGTTGCATAGGACACTTATTGTTATTACTCAGATTATTAGGTGGTGAAGTAACAACGTTGCACTGGACACCTATTGTTTTTGCTCTGATTAATAGGTGGCCAAGCCACAAAGTTGCATAGGACACCTATTGTTATTGCTCAGATTATTATTATTAGGTGGTTATGCAACGAAGTTTGTTTTTTGTGGCAATTTTGCACAATATTCAAAAATCTTCTTCTCTGGAACCGCTAAAGCTACAGGCATATTATTTGCTGTATGTTGTTACACTGTTGTCCTGACACAGATTGGTTAATTACAAGTCTAATGATCACATGGTGTGGCCGACATATTGGATTGCACAGTATTCTTCTAACGTATAATTTGGCAGACATGCTCATGGTTACCTCCTGTACCAAGATGGTTTATTTGCATAATCAATATGGCCACTGCTTGCCAATAAGATTTAGATAGCATTAATATTAATGCACATTTTTTTTAAATGTTTGTAAGGCTGGGTTCACACCACGTTTTGTTAAATACGGTTCCCGTATACGGCTGGGAAGAGGGGAGCGGGGCTTAATCGCGGCGCCCGCACTCAGCCGTATTCAGCAACCTTATTTAATGCATGTCTATGAGCCGACGGGAGTGAACCGCAGCCTCCGGTCGGCTTCGTTTTTGCCTGCGGTCGGGAAACCGCATACGGCCCAAAACGAAGCCGACCGGAGGCTGCGGTTCACTCCGGTCGGCTCATAGACATGCATTAAATACGGTTCCCCAATACGGCTGAGTGCGATTAAGCCCCCCCCCCTCCTCCCAGCCTTATACGGGAACTGCATTTAACAAAACGTGGTGTGAACCCAGCCTAATATGCACATTGTTAATCAAAAACCCATGTTTCTGGTACAAAGAGTACTCTATTGTGCTTAAGATATTTTTTTAACATAAAGTTCATATGTCAGTCAGTTTGGGTTACATTGCAGTTTAGTAATCATGCAGTAACTCGTGTAGCATCCACTATTGCATTCATTAATTAGGCCTGGGTAAGTAAAACGTCATTTTTATTAGGATACTAATCACATTAAAGGGGTACTCCGGTGAAAACCTTTTTTCTTTTAAATCAACTGGTGCCAGAAAGTTAAACAGATTTGTAAATTATTTCTATTAAAAAAATCTTAATCCTTCCTGTACTTATTAGCTGCTGAATACTACAGAGGAAATTCTTTTCTTTTTGGAATTCTCTCTGATGACATCACAAGCACAGTGCTCTTTGCTGACATCATTATAATAATAATAACTCTTTATTTATTGTTGTCCTTAGTGGGATTTGAACCCAATGCCCCAGCACTGAAAGGTAGCAGTGCTAACCACTGAGTCACCATGCTGCCCTTAGCATACATCTGCTATGCACGGTTGCTAAAATGGACAGAGATGTCAGCAGAGAGCACTGTGGTCGTGATGCCATCAGTGTTCCACTTATGTAGAATTTAAGAACATCCAATAAGGCAGTGATACAAAATAATATATAACCTTTATTTCAAATCTTTAAAACTAGGATTAAAAAGTCCATATCTTACGGTTTGATTGGTTAACGCAGGACCGTGCTCATGAAAAGGGTAAAGGATGACAGGTGAATACCTATTTCTAAATAATCCTACCTGGATATAGGATTATCCCTCACTACATTAAGTGTGGATGGGGGTAGGGTCTGGTGTCTCCACTCGCAGGTGGTTAGCTGATTAATCTCTCATACTCCTGTCCAACGCGTTTCTCCCACTTATTTTAAGGGTTCATCAGGGAACCGAGGAGGGAATAATAGGCTAACAGTATATAGTTATATCATGGAGGGGTACATAGAGATAGGTATATATGGACTAAGTTAAGATCAATAGTTAGTCAGATAGAGACCAGATAGATATCAAATAGATAGAGAGAATGGTATGTCAGTCAGTCACTGGCAAATTTGAGCCATAGTCAATGTCCAAGTTGGTGAGCTTTCAGTCTGAAGAATAATTCAGAGTACTGTACACACAGTCAAAGGTCATGGGTCATGATAGCATAATGATAATACGCCACATCCTGATTTTAAATTAAATCATACGCTGCAAGTATAGATTAAATAGCATCACATCCATGTAGATTCCCAATAATAGAGATAGCACTGCATAATTATTGCATCAACACAGATATGTAGTGACACTTAGATCCTGTGTATAGGATGGATGAGCTGTGAAGACATAATTGAACAAAAGGTGTGTTTGTATGAGGTATATAGTTATAATTATATTACACATGTCATACTGTTACGCCGAGCGCTCCGGGTCCCCGCTCCTCCCCGGAGCGCTCGCTACACTTCCCTCACTGCAGCGCCCCGGTCGGTTCCACGGACCCGGGGCGCTGCGTTACTGCCTCCGGCCGGGATGCGATTCGCGATGCGGGTAGCGCCCGCTCGCGATGCGCACCCCGGCTCCCGTACCTTACTCGCTCCCCGTCAGTTCTGTCCCGGCGCGCGCGGCCCCGCTCCCTAGGGCGCGCGCGCGCCGGGTCTTTGCGATTTAAAGGGCCACTGCACCGCTGATTGGTGCAGTGGTTCCAATTAGTGTTTACACCTGTGCACTTCCCTATATCACCTCACTTCCCCTTCACTCCCTCGCCGGATCTTGTTGCCCTAGTGCCAGTGAAAGCGTTCCTTGTGTGTTCCTTGCCTGTGATTCCAGACCTTCTGCCGTTGCCCCTGACTACGATCCTTGCTGCCTGCCCCGACCTTCTGCTACGTCCGACCTTGCTTCTGTCTACTCCCTTGTACCGCGCCTATCTTCAGCAGCCAGAGAGGTTGAGCCGTTGCTAGGGGATACGACCTGGTCACTACCGCCGCAGCAAGACCATCCCGCTTTGCGGCGGGCTCTGGTGAAAACCAGTAGTGACTTAGAACCGATCCTCTAGCACGGTCCACGCCAATCCCTCTCTGGCACAGAGGATCCACTACCTGCCAGCCGGCATCGTGACAGTAGATCCGGCCATGGATCCCGCTGAAGTTCCTCTGCCAGTTGTCGCTGACCTCACCACGGTGGTCGCCCAGCAGTCACAACAGATTGCGCAACAAGGCCAACAGCTGTCTCAACTGACTGTTATGCTACAACAGTTACTACCACAGCTCCAGCAATCATCTCCTCCGCCAGCTCCTGTACCTCCTCCGCAGCGAGTGGCCGCTTCTGGAATACGACTATCCTTGCCGGATAAATTTGATGGGGACTCTAAGTTTTGCCGTGGCTTTCTTTCCCAATGTTCATTACACTTGGAGATGATGTCGGACCAGTTCCCCACTGAAAGGTCTAAGGTGGCTTTCGTAGTCAGCCTGCTGTCTGGAAAAGCCCTGGCTTGGGCCACACCGCTCTGGGACCGCAATGACCCCGTCACTGCCTCTGTACACTCCTTCTTCTCGGAAATTCGAAGTGTCTTTGAGGAACCTGCCCGAGCCTCTTCTGCTGAGACTGCCCTGTTGAACCTGGTCCAGGGTAATTCTTCCGTTGGCGAGTATGCCGTACAGTTCCGTACCCTTGCTTCAGAATTATCCTGGAATAATGAGGCACTCTGCGCGACCTTTAAAAAAGGCCTATCCAGCAACATTAAAGATGTTCTGGCCGCACGAGAAATCCCTGCTAACCTACATGAACTCATCCATCTTGCCACTCGCATTGACATGCGTTTTTCCGAACGGCGTCAGGAGCTCCGCCAGGATATGGACTCTGTTCGCACGAGGCGTTTCTTCTCCCCGGCTCCTCTCTCCTCTGGTCCCCTGCAATCTGTTCCTGTGCCTCCCGCCGTGGAGGCTATGCAGGTCGACCGGTCTCGCCTGACACCCCAAGAGAGGACACGACGCCGCATGGAGAATCTCTGCCTGTACTGTGCTAGTACCGAACACTTCCTGAAGGATTGTCCTATCCGTCCTCCCCGCCTGGAAAGACGTCCGCTGACTCCGCACAAAGGTGAGACAGTCCTTGATGTCTACTCTGCTTCTCCACGTCTTACTGTGCCTGTGCGGATGTCTGCCTCTGCCTTCTCCTTCTCTGCTGTGGCCTTCTTGGACTCTGGATCTGCAGGAAATTTCATCTTAGCCTCTCTCGTCAACAAGTTCAACATCCCGGTGACCAGTCTCGCCAGACCCCTCTACATCAATTGTGTAAACAATGAAAGATTGGACTGTACTATACGTTTTCGCACGGAGCCCCTTCTAATGTGCATCGGATCTCATCACGAGAGGATTGAACTGTTGGTCCTCCCCAATTGCACTTCTGAAATCCTTCTTGGACTTCCCTGGCTTCAACTCCATTCCCCAATCCTGGATTGGTCCACTGGGGAGATCAAGAGTTGGGGGCCCTCTTGTTCCAAGGACTGCTTAAAACCGGTTCCCAGTAAACCTTGCCGTGTCCCTGTGCTTCCTCATGTAACCGGTCTCCCTAAGGCCTATATGGACTTTGCGGACGTTTTTTGCAAAAAACAAGCTGAGACTCTACCTCCTCACAGGCCTTATGATTGTCCCATTGACCTCCTCCCGGGCACTACTCCACCCCGGGGCAGAATCTATCCTCTGTCCGTCCCAGAGACTCTTGCCATGTCTGAATACGTCCAAGAAAATTTAAAAAAGGGCTTTATCCGTAAATCCTCCTCTCCTGCCGGAGCCGGATTTTTCTTTGTGTCCAAAAAAGATGGCTCTCTACGTCCTTGCATTGACTACCGCGGTCTTAATAAAATCACGGTTAAGAACCGCTACCCCCTACCCCTCATCTCTGAACTCTTTGATCGTCTCCAAGGTGCCCATATTTTTACCAAACTGGACTTAAGAGGTGCTTATAATCTCATCCGCATCAGAGAGGGGGATGAATGGAAAACGGCATTTAACACCAGAGATGGACACTTTGAGTATCTGGTCATGCCCTTTGGTCTATGCAACGCCCCTGCCGTCTTCCAAGACTTTGTTAATGAAATTTTTCGTGATCTACTATACTCCTGTGTTGTTGTATATCTGGACGATATCCTGATTTTTTCTGCCAATCTTGAAGAACACCGCCAGCATGTCCGTATGGTTCTTCAGAGACTTCGTGATAATCAACTCTATGCCAAAATAGAGAAATGTCTGTTTGAATGCCAATCTCTTCCTTTTCTAGGATACTTGGTCTCTGGCCAGGGACTACAAATGGACCCAGATAAACTCTCTGCCGTCTTAGATTGGCCACGCCCCTCCGGACTCCGTGCCATCCAACGTTTTTTGGGGTTCGCCAATTATTACAGGCAATTTATTCCACATTTTTCTACCATTGTGGCTCCTATTGTGGCTTTAACAAAAAAAAATGCCGATCCCAAGTCTTGGCCTCCTCAAGCGGAAGACGCCTTTAAACGACTCAAGTCTGCCTTTTCTTCGGCTCCCGTGCTCTCCAGACCTGACCCATCTAAACCCTTCCTATTGGAGGTTGATGCCTCCTCAGTGGGAGCTGGAGCTGTCCTTCTACAAAAAAACTCTTCCGGGCATGCTGTTACTTGTGGTTTTTTTTCCAGGACCTTCTCTCCGGCGGAGAGGAACTACTCCATCGGGGATCGAGAGCTTCTAGCCATTAAATTAGCACTTGAGGAATGGAGGCATCTGCTGGAGGGATCAAGATTTCCAGTTATTATTTACACCGATCACAAGAACCTCTCCTACCTCCAGTCTGCCCAACGGCTGAATCCTCGTCAGGCCAGGTGGTCTCTGTTCTTTGCCCGATTTAATTTTGAAATTCACTTTCGGCCTGCTGATAAAAACATTAGGGCCGATGCTCTCTCTCGTTCCTCAGATGCCTCTGAAATTGAACTCTCTCCTCAACACATCATTCCTCCTGACTGCCTGATTTCCACTTCTCCAGCCTCCATCAGGCAAACTCCTCCAGGAAAGACCTTTGTTTCTCCACGCCAACGCCTTGGGATCCTCAAATGGGGTCACTCCTCCCATCTCGCAGGTCATGCGGGCATCAAGAAATCTGTGCAACTCATCTCTCGCTTCTATTGGTGGCCGACTCTAGAGACTGATGTGGTGGACTTTGTGCGAGCCTGCACTATCTGTGCCCGGGATAAGACTCCTCGCCAGAAGCCCGCTGGTTTTCTTCATCCTCTACCTGTCCCCGAACAACCTTGGTCTCTGATTGGTATGGATTTTATTACTGACTTACCCCCATCCCATGGCAACACTGTTATTTGGGTGGTCGTTGATCGATTCTCCAAAATGGCACATTTCATCCCTCTTCCTGGTCTTCCTTCAGCGCCTCAGTTGGCTAAACAATTTTTTGTACACATTTTTCGTCTTCACGGGTTGCCTACACAGATCGTCTCGGATAGAGGCGTCCAATTTGTGTCTAAATTCTGGAGGGCTCTCTGTAAACAACTCAAGATTAAATTAAATTTTTCTTCTGCATACCATCCTCAATCCAATGGACAAGTAGAGAGAATTAACCAGATCTTGGGTGACTATTTACGACATTTTGTTTCCTCCCGCCAGGATGACTGGGCAGATCTTCTACCTTGGGCCGAATTCTCGTATAATTTCAGAATCTCTGAATCTTCCTCCAAATCTCCGTTTTTCGTGGTGTACGGCCGTCACCCTCTTCCCCCCCTCCCTACCCCCTTGCCCTCTGGTCTGCCCGCTGTGGATGAAATTTCTCGTGATCTTTCCACCATATGGAAAGAGACCCAAAATTCTCTCTTACAGGCTTCTTCTCGCATGAAGAGATTCGC
This sequence comes from Hyla sarda, assembly GCF_029499605.1. Lineage (NCBI taxonomy): Eukaryota > Metazoa > Chordata > Amphibia > Anura > Hylidae > Hyla > Hyla sarda. The sequence continues at coordinate 121,585,218 of NC_079193.1, read as the reverse complement.
AGATAAGAAAAGAAGAGCTCCTCCCATTTTTTCCCCTGGAGACAAGGTATGGCTCTCCGCTAAATATGTCCGTTTCCGTGTCCCGAGCTATAAGTTGGGACCACGCTATCTTGGTCCTTTTAAAGTTTTGTGTCAAATTAATCCTGTCTCTTACAAACTTCTTCTTCCTCCTTCTCTTCGTATCCCTAATGCCTTTCACGTCTCTCTTCTTAAACCTCTCATCCTCAACCGTTTTTCTCCTAAATCTGTTCCTCCCACTCCTGTTTCCGGCTCCTCGGACATCTTCTCTGTCAAAGAGATTTTGGCCTCTAAAAAGGTCAGGGGAAGAACTTTTTTTTTAGTGGATTGGGAGGGTTGTGGTCCAGAAGAGAGGTCCTGGGAACCTGAGGACAATATCCTGGACAAAAGTCTGATCCTCAGGTTCTCAGGCCCCAAGAAGAGGGGGAGACCCAAGGGGGGGGGTACTGTTACGCCGAGCGCTCCGGGTCCCCGCTCCTCCCCGGAGCGCTCGCTACACTTCCCTCACTGCAGCGCCCCGGTCGGTTCCACGGACCCGGGGCGCTGCGTTACTGCCTCCGGCCGGGATGCGATTCGCGATGCGGGTAGCGCCCGCTCGCGATGCGCACCCCGGCTCCCGTACCTTACTCGCTCCCCGTCAGTTCTGTCCCGGCGCGCGCGGCCCCGCTCCCTAGGGCGCGCGCGCGCCGGGTCTTTGCGATTTAAAGGGCCACTGCACCGCTGATTGGTGCAGTGGTTCCAATTAGTGTTTACACCTGTGCACTTCCCTATATCACCTCACTTCCCCTTCACTCCCTCGCCGGATCTTGTTGCCCTAGTGCCAGTGAAAGCGTTCCTTGTGTGTTCCTTGCCTGTGATTCCAGACCTTCTGCCGTTGCCCCTGACTACGATCCTTGCTGCCTGCCCCGACCTTCTGCTACGTCCGACCTTGCTTCTGTCTACTCCCTTGTACCGCGCCTATCTTCAGCAGCCAGAGAGGTTGAGCCGTTGCTAGGGGATACGACCTGGTCACTACCGCCGCAGCAAGACCATCCCGCTTTGCGGCGGGCTCTGGTGAAAACCAGTAGTGACTTAGAACCGATCCTCTAGCACGGTCCACGCCAATCCCTCTCTGGCACAGAGGATCCACTACCTGCCAGCCGGCATCGTGACACATACATATCATACATAGATTAAATACATTCATACCTTGGTTTCAAGAACCATGCATGAAAACTTTGGCAGTTGGCACCCCTATGGCGACTGGTGTCATTTGTTAAGCTCTGGACAATGTGATCTAGAGAAAGTATCATATTTCATCCATGAGAGTGGTTAATATGATGTATTGTTGCTGAATATAAGTAGCTTATTAGGATGGTGTTCTTACTCACCCCAAAAACTAATAGTGCCCAGGTAGATCTACTGACAAGTTGCCATCTGGGGTCTAATTAGACCCTCCACCTTGGGGTCTAGGAGGAAAATAAGAAACAGTAAGAAGAGGTAAATACCCCATGATGGATGCATATAGTTTCCATCAGTGTAGTCCCCGCCTAAAATCAGGAGGCACTTACCCTATGCTGGGCCTGTAGATGCTTGGACATCACAGGATAGAAGCGATGTGCCATGATCCCGGCACTTTCACTATTTATACCAGTGAGCCGGAAGTACGTCATCAGAGACGCGGCTGCTCACTTTCACTGTTATGGTGAGGTGGAACGCGTCCATCCCCGGAAGTTCCCGGGTGTGGAACGCAACCTCTAAGTCATCCTGTGCCGGAGACATTAAGGGAGTTCCGGTTTATGGAATGCAGATGCGTTCCAATAAGTAAATTCCGGTTTCCTTGATATCAATGTTCCGGTCGGTGGAACGCATATGCGTCTCATCTCCGGGGCCACGGTAGTAGGGTTGGGGGAACGCAGGTGCATTTGACCCCTAGGTAGATAGGGTGAGTAGATAGAATAAGTATATAAGGGCTGGGTAGTTGTCTACTAGAACAAACCAAACAGCAACCGATCCCATTCTCATAAAAATAATAATATGCCAGGTACTGAATGCCAGTGGCTGCATGACAGATGATGAAGGCTGCATAAGGATATTTAAATATATATATATATATTACAAAGTGTTACGCATAGTGTCATGGCCAAATAATGTTAATGCCGGAATAGGGCATTTCTATGAAATAATCCCAGCGATTGGCAGTATTAAACAAAGTGATTTGAGTCTCTTAGTGAGACAATGGAGTACTATGAAAATTCACTTAGTCATATTGCATTACGCCCACCCTAAATAAATGGCACAAATGAAAGGGAGTAATTTAGACCACGTGGTGACAGGGTGCCAAGACGATAGATCCACTTGGTTTCCTTCTGCATAAGGATCCTGTCTTGGTCACCCCCTCTTGGGTCTTTCTTCAATACTTCTATGACTTGGAACTTGAGGTCATACACCTTGTCACGATGTTTAAGGTGCATGTGGGTGGCAATAGGTTTCTCCCTTAAGTGTTTCACATCTCCTACATGCTCCAGAATTCTTCGCTGGAGCTCGCTGATGGTTTTTCCAACATAATATAACGGACAGGGGCATTTAGCCAGATATATTACCCCTTTGGTTTACAGTTTGCATATTGCCAGCATTTATAAGTTTTTGTTTCGTCGGGTCCACAGAATTCTTTTGCCACATGTATGTATTTGCAAGCTTTGCACTCTCCACAGCGGTATGTCCCCATCACTGGTTTATCCAGCCAAGTTCTCTTTACTTTGGGTGGGGTGTAGTGACTATGTACCAATACATCGTTAAAGTTCTTACCTCTACGGTATGTAATGATTGGTCTTTGATCCACTAATCCCCTTACCAAAGGATCCGAGTTTAAGATTGTCCAGTGTCGGGATACAATGTTACGAATTTCCTCTGATGCTGCATCAAAGGTTCCAATGATCCGAGTCGGAGCCTTTGTAGAGGGGTCCTTAGGTTTAGACTGGAGTAGAGGAGTCCTATCTAGGGATCTTGTTTGCTGGTAGGCTTCCCTTAGAATTTTATCAGGGTACCCCCTTTCCTTAAATCTTTTCCTCAGTTTGGCTGATTCAGTTTTGAAGGAATCTGTGGATGAACAGTTCCTTCGTAGGCGCATGTATTGCCCTTTTGGTATGCCCTTCCTGAGTGGAAAGGGATGGTGGCTACTCCAGGTGAGCAGATTATTCCCTGCAGTGGACTTTCTATGAATGGTCGTGTCGATCCCATCTCGTTGATTTTTTGACAGTAGGACATCTAGAAAGGCCAATTGATCTTTATGAATTTCGGAAGTGAATCCCAGGCCTATCGGATTATCATTAAGTGAAGTCTTAAATGCATCAAATTCCTCCCTGGATCCTGACCAGATAACCGCTACATCGTCGATGTAGCGGCCCCAATACTGTATATGGTGGGGATATGACTGATTTGTTTCCCCAAATACTATGGCCTCCTCCCACCAGCCCAGGAGCAGATTGGCGTAGGTGGGTGCCACCGGGCTGCCCATCGCCGTGCCCCTGAGCTGGAGGTATAAGACTGAATTGAAGATGAAAAAGTTGTGGGTGAGTATGAAATGAAGAAGCGATAGGATGAATTCATTATGTAATGCAAACTGGACCCCTCTAATTCGGATAAAGTATTCCACTGCTTTCATTTCAGTCTGAGACAGTCTGCAGGATTCGACTTGTAGTTTTGTTAGGAGTGGCTCAAAATTATTGGAGTGGAATGTGGGTAGGAGAGACAGACACCTAAATAATCTATACTGTGTGTGCGCCAGTCAAAATGGAACTGAGAGTGCAGAAGAGTCATATCTGAGTCGTGCGTATTTAACAGTAAAGCTTGGGACTTGGAACTATTCAAGTGGTAGTAGGAGTGGGTACCATAGGTAGAAATCTGTTGCAATACCGCAGGGAGTGATGTAGTGGGATTAGCCAGAGTGAGAATGATATCGTCTGCGTACAGTGAGATGGTGTGTGTCGCTTGGGCGATAGATATACCAGTAATTCGGGCATATAAACGAATCGCTTGGGCCAATGGTTCTAGGGATAATATATGTATAAGGGGAGAGGGGGGGGCATCCCTGATGGGATCCATTTGAAATAAAAAATTCCTCCGATAGAGTCCCATTGGCAAGTACTCTAGCTGAGGGACTAGAATATAAGGAAGAGATAGCAGAAAGAATATTACCTCCAAAGCCCATCAGTCTAAGCACAGCAAAGGCAAACGACCACTTAAGGCGATCAAATGCCTTTTCAGCGTCCAATGCAAGAATAAGAAAGGGGGTGCCATGGGACTCTATGTGATGGAGAACATTGAGCAGTCTTCTTGTGTTGTCAGAGGTTTGTCTACCTGAAACAAACCCAGCTTGATCCTGTTGGATTAAGCGTGGTAGGTAAGTGGAGAGGCATGTGGCAATCAGTTTAGCGAAAATCTTGATGTCTTGGTTTAGAATGGAAATGGGTCTGTAGTTTTGGGTGACATCAGTGGGTTTGCCAGGTTTGGGAATGGTAGTAATAAGGGTTTGCAAATTTTCTTTGCGCAGGGAGCCGATGGATATTGCTTTTGTGCAGAAAGAGGTTAAATGCTGGGCAAGGATAGAGCTAAATTTCTTATAATAGGAGCTAGAAAATCCGTCTGGTCCAGGGGACTTTCCCGACGGTAACGAATTGATCACTTTTTATATTTCTGTTGCCGTGGTGGGTTTGTTAAGGTCTTCTAATTGAGAGGGGGATAGGGAGGGTAAATCTAATTTAGTCAGATATGCTTCCACGTTAGGAAAGGATGGAATTGAGTTCCCTAAGTTGTATAGGGTGGCATAAAATTCTTGGAAGCCGTCTGCGATTTCCTTGGGCTTGTACAGCTTCTTATTATTGGTGGGATGTAGGAGAAAAGGTATTTTGGAATTTTAACTGTCTTTGTTTAAGTCTGTGTGCTAGTAATTTTCCCGCTTTATTGTCCTGTGAGTAGTATTGTGCTTTGATTTTGCGGAAGGATTTTTCATATGTAGATAACATGTGGCAGCAGAGGCCTCTTCTCAGAGATAAAATAGTGGATGTCGTGGCGTCTGAGGGGCATCTCTTATTAATAGACTCTAAATGTTGCAGTTGTGTCAGGAGGGAAGATATTTGTTGTTCTCTTTGGCGCTTCAATATGGAGCTATACTTTATGCATAGTCCTCTAACAACTGCCTTGTGGCAGTTCCAAACCGAAATAGGGCATTGTACAAAGGACGAATTAAAGGCAAAGTACTCAGTTAAGTCAGTAGAAAGTTGTTGGGAATATTTCCCGTGGGATAAAAGGAATTGGCTAATACGCCAGAGATACGCTCTGTTCGAAGAGACAGAGTCAGCAATCTTAATAGATACGGCTGCATGATCTGACCATGAGATCGTGCCCACTATAGACTTTTGAATAGAGGCTATAAGTGACGGTCCCACGAGAAACATATCCAGCCTAGAGTATGCGCTGCAGATAAATGGGTATAGTCCCTCTCATCAGAGTGTTGTAGTCTCCATATATCATAGAGATCGTTCTCCCATGCCCAGGATTGTAAACTGGGGGATGTTAGATGCAGTTGTGAGGAGGAGTCTAACTCAGGGTTCATGACTGCGTTGAAATCACCAGTCAAGATTAGAGACCCCCAATTACGTTTGCCCACTTTCCGTAAAAGAGAATTGAGAAATTTCATTTGACTAGAGTTTGGAGCATATAGGGATACTAAACTGAGTTTTAGTGAATTAATCGTACAATAAAGAATTATATATCTCCCCTTAGGGTCAGAGATCACCTCCTCTAGCTAGTAGGAAACTGTATTTTTAATTCCTATGCTAACCCCTCTGGACTTGGAAGAGTGGTGTGAGTGGTAGATATGGGGAAAGGTAGGGTGTTTAACTCTGAAGGCATCCTTAGCTAGTAGATGAGATTCTTGAGCGCATTTAACGTCACATCCCAAAGAAATCGCCTCCCGCCAGAAGTGGGAGCGTTTGTGAGGCACATTCAAGCCGTTAACATTTATGCTAGCTATATGTATAACCATACCATAGTAGAGATATAACCAACTAAGACTAGGTGTCAGATGAGTATAGAATCAGGGGAGGAGGGACGCCTCCCAGCCAGCACGTCCCCCCTTCATTGAATTTAGACAATGAAGCATAGGCAGATGAGTAAATAAACAGAACAATAATAACAACTAGAAATAGAAATCGGGAAAGGTTTGTCATCTGGCTCCAAGTGTGCGAGCCAGCAACTCTGGTGGGGAAAGTCCACACTGAAGCCTACAGTGAAGGGCACCAGTCAGCTCCTATTATGGTTGAGCAAACTAAGTAAGGAAAACGTTACCGCCAGATGATCAGGAAGCCAGTCATGTCTTGCGAGGATGTAAGGGAGGGTTCCTATCCAAATGATCAGGAGGTGGGTGCAGCGGAATGTTCCAAGAGGCTAGGGCCTGTTGCCCCTCAGTCAGTGAACGGATTACGTGTATGGAATCTCCTTTTTTAACCAATAGGCACACTGGGAATCCCCATCTATACGCCAGTTTCGCCTCACGAAGCGCAATAGTGACGGGTTGTAGGTCTCTCCTTGCTTGTAGAGTCGCAGCAGAGAGGTCAGAGTAGACCGAAATCTTATGAAATGGAGCGGGCAGTCCATTATTCTTCCTAGAGTATTCCATCACCTTTTCTTTAAAGGGGGAGACAGTTTCAGGCACCCCTCTGAGTTTAAGGTTGTTGCGGCGGCTCCTATCTTCTAGGTCCGCAACTTTCGACACATCGTCAGCCATGTCGTTTGTCGCATCTACTACAGTATTGTGAGAGTCCGCAAACTCAGCAAACCTCGCCTCTACATGGAACACCTGTTCTGAGAGTTCAGCTACTGTGGAGCTTAGTGGAGACACCATTTTGTGCATATCTGTCAAAAAGGCTGTATGCAGCGCTAGCAGCATCTCCTTCATTGTGGTGTCGGTAAGGGACTTATCAGAGACTGAAATGTTAGCTAATTTCTCCACTCCTAAGGTGCCGGCAGCCTCCTGCCACCCCCCTTCACATACCTCTGCTGATGATGTGGGGTCCTCCAGCCTCGGTCTCTGTTTGGCTGGGCTGTGTGATGGAGTCCCTGCAGGGAAGCTCCAAGCAGCAGCATGAGGTGAGAGAGGTTGAAATGGTTGTGGCAGGATGTGTGCGCTTCTCACAGAAGACACTGAGGCAGCCGGGGAGGGGGGAGCATCGTCATCGTCTTCAGCCATTCTGACACGGAGTGCCGGGTCAGATGTGGAGCGGCGCGGCAGCTGTGAGGTGAGCTGAGGCGGACTGCAGGCTCCAGCAGGCTGTCTCTCTGATGTCGGCAGCCGTTCAGTATACTCGGCGCCATCTTGCGGGTCTCGAGCCGTGCAGGAGAAGTAAAATTTGGAGAGCTTCTCCTGCCAGGTGGCTTTTCTTATCCTCGCCGGCATGTTCGGTGGAGGTTCGGGCTATAGGAGGAGAATTTGCGGCGGCTTCTGTGAGTGGTAACAGCTTGTTTTAGCCGTTAGTTAGGGCCGTGGAGACGGAGCTCTCCTTTCAGGCGTACATACACTCCGGCAGCCAGGTCACGCCCCCCATGACATCATATCTTTATTCTGTAGGTCCATACAGTTACAAGGATACCTAATTTATACAGGTTTTATTTTATTTTACCACTTTAAAAAATTATAAATGCACCAAAATTAGTATGTGTAAAATTGACATCTTCTGACCCCTATAATTTTTTTACTTTTCCATATACGGGGTGGATTTTTTTGCACCATGATCTGAAGTTTTTATCAATTTTTGTATTGATGGGACTTTTTGATCACTTTAAATACATTGTTTTAGGGTATACAAAGTGACCAAAAATATGCAATTTTGGATTTGGAATTTTTTATGCAGATGCCGTTGACCGTGCGGTTTAATTAACATTATACTTTAATAGTTTGGACATTTACTGCCACATATGTTTATTTTTATTATGTTAACATATTTTTTATATGGAACTTGGGAAAAGGGGGTCTCCCCTGCCAGGCTTTATCATTGTCAGAGCCGCAGGAGCCCCAAGGCCATTAGGTTAGCCCTCTGGCTACAGGGGGGGGGGGGGGCATCCACCCCACTGGACCACCGGGGATGGTTTAAATGTCCCTTTAGGAGCCGCTGTCAACTTTGACATCGGTGATCTAAAGGGTTAATAGCCAGCCGCGGTGATTGCCGCATGTCAGCTATTAACGGAGCCCCCCAGCTGCAGAAATCAGCTGGGGGGCAGACGGTATGATGCGGGCTCGAGTCAGGAGCCCGTGCCATACACCGCTTGCCATCTCAGGACGAGCCAGCTCGACCTTAGAGGCAACCGGTTAAGCCAGTTCAGTACATTACATGATGTGTTACCAGAACTGGCCTGGCCTGCATCAGATCCTTTGTCCCTCTTTCTTTTTATATACAGAACTTAAGAACCCATTCAGTAGCTCTGCCTTCTCTTGATCACCAAGTGGCCACCTCCCCTTGTCATTATTAAGGGGTCCTACATGCTCTGTCATTGTTTTTTTTTTTTTTGCATTTATATATCTAAAAAAATATTTAGGATTTGTTTTGCTTTCTTCGGCCACTAGTCTCTCCTTTAGAATTTTTGCTGTTTTTATTACATTTCTACATATTTTATTAAGCTCTTTCTTATGTTTAAATGATATAGCTGTCCTCTCAGATTTGTATTTTCTTTAAATGCAATTTTTTTAAATAGTTTATTGCTTTTAACATTAGTTGTCAGCCATGTAGGATTAAGGTTTAGTTGTTTATACTTGTTCCCCTTAGGAATAAATTTTGCTGTATAATTTTTCAGTGTTGATTAGAAAATTTCCCATTTATCATCTGTATCAGTATTTGACAACACCTTCTCCCAGTCTATGTCCTGTAGTGCCTGCCTCTCTTAGCCCAGGGAAAGTTTGTACCCCAATGAAAAGTCATTCCAGTGCTCCAAAAACCCAAACCCTTCCCCCTTACTCCAAGACTTAACCATTTATTTAACTCCCTTAGCAACCTTAGAGGTCCTTCCCTTCAGCTTGGCACCTACATAGTAACATAGTTCATAAGGTTGAAAAAAGACCATCAAGTTCAACCTATATCCCAAATGAGTCCCTACTGAGTTAATCCAGAGGAAGGCAAAAAAAAAAAAAAAAAAAACCCTCATACTAGAGGTAAAAATTCCTTCCCGACTCCAAATATGGCAGTCAGAATAAATCCCTGGATCAACGTTCTGTCCCTATAAATCTAATTTACATAACCAGCAATGTTCTTACGCTCCAAAAATGCATCCAGACCCCTTTTAAATTCTTTTACAAAGTTCACCATGACCACCTCCTCCGGGAGAGAATTCCACAGTCTCACTGCTCTTACAGTCTGTGCTGGTGTAGAAACCTTCTTTCTTCTAAACGTAGAGGATGCCCCCTTGTTATAGATACAGTACTGGGTACAAATAGATCATGGGAAAGATCTCTGTACTGTCCCCTGATATATTTATACATAGTTATTAGGTCTCCCCTAAGCCTTATTTTTTCTAAACTAAATAACCCTAATTCTGATAATCTTTCTGGGTACTGTAGTCCTCCCATCCCCCGTATTACCCTGGTTGCCCGTCTTTGAACCCTCTCCAGCTCCACTGTATCTTTCTTGTACACTGGTGCCCAGTACTGTACACAGTATTCTATGTGTGGTCTGACTAGTGATTTGTACAGCGGTAGAATGATTTCCTTTTCGTGGGCATCTATGCCCCTATTGATGCACCCCATGATTTTATTAGCCTTGGCAGCAGCTACCCAACACTGGTCACTACAGCTAAATTTACTGTTAACCAAAACTCCCAAGTCCTTTTCCACGTCAGTCGTCCCAAGTGTGCTCCCATTTAATACATAATGCCAGCTCGGATTATTCCTCCCCATGCTCATTACCTTACATTTATCAGTGTTGAACCTCATCTGCCACTTCCCAGCCCAAGCTGTAACAGTGCCCTGTCCTCTATTGTGTTTACCGCTTTACAGAGTTTAGTATCATCTGCAAAGATTGCTACTTTTCAACCCCTCTACAAGGTCATTAATGAATATATTAAATAGGACAGGACCCAATACTGACCCCTGTGGTACCCCACTAGTAACAGTCACCCAATCAGAATAAGTACCATTAATAACCACCCTCTGTTTCCTATCACTGAGCCAGTTACTTACCCACTTACACACATTCTCCCCAAGCCCAATGCTTCTCATTTTATGCACCACCCGTTTATGTGGCACCATATCAAATGCTTTGGAAAAATCCAGGTATGAGACATCCAACGATTCCCCTTGGTCCAGTCTGGAGCTCACCTCCTCATAAAAGCTGATCAGGTTAGTTTGACAGGACCTATCCCTCATAAAGCCATGCTTATATGGAGTCATACATTTATTTGTATCAAGATATTCCAAAATAGCATCTCTTAGAAAACCCTCAAACAATTTACATACAACAGAGGTTAAACAAACAGGCCTATAATTTCCGGGGTCACCTTTTGTCCCCTTTTTAAATATTGGCACCACATTTGCCATGCGCCAGTCCTGGGGGACAGTCCCTGTTACTATAGAGTCCCTGAATATTAAAAATAGGGGTCTGTCTATTACACTACTTAATTCCTTTAGAACACTGAGGTGTATGCCATCTGCACCTGGCGATTTGTCTATTTTGATTTTTTGTAGGCGGCACTGTACTTCTTCCCAGGTTAGACAGGTGACCTGTAAAGGGGAGTTTACCTTATCTCGCTGTATTTCACCTGGCATTTCATTTTCCTCGGTGAACACAGTGGAGAAGAATTTGTTTAATATATTTGCTTTTTCCTGATCCCAGTTTATAATTTCTTCTTTATCATTTTTAAAGGGCCTGCACTTTCCTTTTTGACCTTTTTGCTATTTATATAGTTAAAAAACATTTTGGGGTTAGTTTTACTCTCTTTGGCAATGAGTCTGTCTCTATTTTTGCGGCTTTTATCAGTTTTTTTTTTACATATTTTACATTTTTCTCTATAGCTTTTTAATGCCTTTTCACTGCCGTCCTCTTTTAGTAGTTTAAATGCTTTATTTTTGTCATTTATTGCCCCCTTAATGTTTTATTCATCCATATTGTAATTCTTTTATATCTGACCCTTTTATTCCCATAAGGTATCTACATCTTACAGTGAGAGTTTAAGATATTTTTAAAAGTCTCCCATTTAGTGTCAGTATTCTTGTTTTTGAGGACATTATCCCATTTTATATTAAGAGCTTCTCTGAGTTGATTAAACTTTGCCTACCTAAAGTTCATTGTTTTTGTAGCCCCTAGTTCTTTATAATTATTTTTTAATTTTATATATGAATAATAAGAATAACTATTATTATTATTATTTAATTGTTATTTAATTATTCTTTATTTTTATTTTTTTAAGGTTCAGGATCGGCTAGACAGATACTGTTGTGGATTTAACCCTGAGCCTACTGAGTCTTGTGTGGAGGAGCTGTTGCATGACAAATGTCACAATCAAAATGAACTTGTTTTAGTACATATTCTGGTGGGTGTTAATAATTCCCACTATGTTTGCTCTTATAATCTCTTCTCCAACAATGGACTTCCATTGGTATACTGTAAAACATTATTAAATGTACAAAATGTCTTTTTTTTTCTTTCAGATTCGTCATAGTGACTCTTCTCACTTAGTTTACATTGACAATGCTGGGAGGCCTAATCACCCTGATGAGAATATGAACTTTAGACTTTTGCAAGGAATTGATGGGTAAGAAAGCAATGAAATTCACATTTGTATCTTTTGTATTAGGCTATACAATGATTGATTTATACATTGACAGTGTACATCAGGAGTATTATATATACTTTTATTATATTATTGTTTTTTTTATTTTATATATATATATATATATTTTTTTATTTTTTTATTTTTTTTATTGTATATATACATACAGTGGCACTGTTGCTATTGGCCACAAAGAATATGTTTTTTTTGCAGAGGTCTACTGTAAAAGAAAGCTCAGTTTGCTTTATTTTCCTATGATGTAAAAACAAAGTATGGCAGCACATACCACTCTAATGGATGCCACAATATGACTATATTTAGAGTACCGTATTATCACCAAAAAGCAAGCAAACAAAAGTAAAGGTAAAGTTGCTTGTGCAAAACCAAAATACCTAAAAAGAAAAAGGGCACCAACAACCATGTATCAAAATGCAATCAATCTTTATTCAAAAGTTATATAAAATAGATCTATTAAAATGGTAATCACACCATGCACATCAATGGATAGTGCACTGAAGTAGGACTTAACAATGGCACTTCATTATATAAGCAACAATAAAATAAAGGCATACATATATCTGGAAAAAGTATAATGCAAACATGGGCATGGAAAGCAATATAACCAAATAGTATGTGACAAAAAGGCAAAACAAAACAATGAAAAATACAAGATGAAATCATATACGTATACAGAGTCAAACAGCGAGCACCCACCCAAACGTGCGTTTTGCTATGGGGTGTTTCGTCTGGGACATTGAAGCTGCAGATTTGAAGTTGTGTTCAGTCATTTAGTTTACGTTGGTCTCTGCAGCATAACATATACAGAAAACAAGGCGATATATATGAATGGACAGAACAGAGATCCATATAGTGACAGTGTTCTTCCACCCCTACAACCATGTCGGTTTCCGTTTTCAACAGTCTCTTGAAAAAGGAAAAACTGAAATGGTCTAGAGGTGGAGGAATGTTGTCTGTCTCTCCATTGGGGGTAAGAACGAAGATCTTGGTTAGCTAGATGATGATTCCAAATATTCTGATATTTATTATTGATACTACCATTATTTGTGCTACTTATATAGCCTATAATTGTATATATACTTGGCAACACTTGCACTTTAAAACCTCCTATGGGCTCTCCTATGCGTCAGCTCCTGCGATATAATACTGCGGTGACCCCAATTCATATCAGGTTGGTCCAGGCGGCTAATGGTAGCCGGGACCCGTGGCTAATACCGGACACCACCAATCGCGGTGATGACCGGTATTAACCCTTTAGACTCGGTGATCAAAGGTGACTGCCGCGTCTAAAGTAAAAAAAAATCATTCCCGGCAGCTCAGTTGGGCTGATTGGGACCACTGCGGTGAAAGCGCGGTGTTCAGATCAGCTGTATGGACACAAGGAGGGTCCCATCCTGCCTCCTCGTTGTCCGATTGCCGATTCACTGCTCCGTGCCTAAGATCAAGGCAGGAGCAGTGGAGCACTGATAAAAAAAAAAGTGTAAAAAAAAAAAGTTAATAAATGGGATTTAAAGGACATCTGCAGCCATTTAACACTTATTCCCTATCCACAGACTAGGGGATAAGTGTTTGATCGCTGGGACCCCCGCAATCTCCTAAACGGGGCCCCGGCATTAGCGTTTAGTGTGAGCGCTAATGTGCGTAGCATTGACCCAAGAGGTCGACGTTTACGCCCCCTCCCCGCCCCTATACAGTTCTATGGGAGAGGTGGGGAGGCACCAACGCTGCCTCCCCACCTCTCCCATAGAGTTACATGGAGGAGGCGTGTCGGCCGCAATGTCACGCTTCGGCCGGCACGCCTACTGCGCGGGAGAGCCGTGGTCGGACCCCCGCGATCAAACACTTATCCCCTTCCTGTGGATAGGGGATAAGTGTTAAAGGGCTGCAAATGTCCTTTAACCCCTTCCCTAATAAAAGTTTAAATCACCTCCCTTTTCCCATAAAAAAAAAATATTATTCCCATTAAAAATAAATATGAACATATGTGGTATTGCCGCATTTGTAAATGTCCAAACTATAAAAATATATCATTAATTAAACCGCGCGGTCGATGTTGTACACGTAAAAAAAATTCCAAAGTCCAAAATAGCATATTTTTGGTCACTTTTTATACCATAAAAAGATGAATAAAAAGCAATCAAAAAGTCCGATAAAAACATATTCATACCTTTAAAAACTTCAGATCACGGCACAAAATATGAGCCCTCATACCGCCCCGTATGCGGAAAAATAAAAAAGTTATAGGGGTCAGAATCGGACATTTTTAAACTCATACATTTTCGTGCATGTAGTTATGATTTTTCTTGAGAAGTAAAACAAAATTAAACCTACATAAGTAGGCTATCATTTTAATCACATGGACCTACAGAATAAAGATAAGGTGTCATTTTTTTTAACCAAAAAATGCACTGCATAGAAACGGAAGCCCCCAAAATTTACAAAATGGCGTTTTTGTTTTCAATTTTGTCCCACAAATATTTTTTTGGGTGGTTTTACCATAGTTTTTTGGTAAAATTACTGATGTCATTATGAAGTAGAATTGGTGGCACAAAAAACAAGTCATCATAAGGGTCTGTAGGTGCAAAATTGAACCACTTAAGGACCAAGACCATTTTCACTTTAGGGACAAGAGCATTTTTTGCAAATCTGACCATTAAAGAGCATTAAAAACTCTGGGATGCTACTTCTTATGAATTAGATTCCTAGATAGTTTTTTTTGTGACATTCTACTTTATGTTAGTGGTAAATTTTTGACAGTGTTTTCCCAATATTTGTAAATTTTGCATTTTTCTAACTTTGAAGCTCTCTGCTTGTAAGGAAAATGGACTCCCAAAAATATACAGTGTGAATTCGGGTAGAAAACAGACATGGTGCACATCTACAATCTTGTATAATGATCTGATTGCTTCTCAGCATAATATAAAAAACTAGGCGGGGCGTGGTTTGCCATGCGCGCGAGCTAGACGTGTCTTAGTGGAGCTCCGAGACCAACGCCGTTCCGGGGACCAGAACTCAGCTTCAATGACTCGGAGGCGCCCCAGAGGCACTGCAAAACGGACCGGAACCTCTCCGGCACCAGGAACACCCATTTCTAACTTCTTTGCCCCCCTGGCAGCAGTGCAGGAAGCTCCTGAGATGACCCCCCCTGGGCTGCAGCCATCTTCCCCAGCTACTTCCCCGCCGCTGCAAGCTCCGCCCTCCGACTCGCGCTCAGGGACCCGCGATCTGACACGAGGTGCGCAAGCGGGGAGGCTTCGGGCCGCACCAGTCAACACCGGAGGACGTGAGGACATCCTGCCGGACCCCCTGCAGCCTTCACAGCCCCTGCTGATAGACTTACCACTGGAGGACCCGGGTGACGTGCCGGTGCTTCTACCGCTGCCGCTGGCGGCGTCCCCGCTGAGACATCCGACGGCAGGTACGGGCCCTGGAGGCCTCCACACTCCCCTTCAGCCAAGGCCCTGGGGGGAGCCTGCCCCTTCCCCCAGTCCTCACCCTGAGACTGCCTGGGCGGCGGAGCCGCTTCCCTCACCATCCACGGCCCTGGGGCCGCATTCACGGTCTCTCCCCTCCTGTGACCCTCCTGCAGGACGCTCCAAGATGGAGGATCTCCAAGCCACGGATGCTGTGGTGGGATCCCCCCTGCTGTTCACTATGGGGGCCCCCTCTTCTCAGGATGTTGAGGCGCTAGAGTGTCCCTCTCCCCATCCCTCCTGGTCCCCTTCCAGGGGGAGCCCCTGGCAGGTTCCGACTGAGCCCCCATCTTCCCCTACGGCCTGCCTACTGCCAACTCCTCAGCAGCAGATACCCCCGATCCACTCTGGAAGTGGCACCAGAAGTATGCCACCAGGAGCTCAGCTGCCCCTGCAAGATGCCACCCAGATCCTGCAGGCCCATCCTGAGCTGCAGGCCCTGCTTTCGTTTCTCCCTACCAAACAGGACTTGACCACTATTGCAGATACCTTACAAGCAACCTGGTAGCGGGATTTACAAGTGGTCCAAAAGGAGGTAGACTCTCTGACTTCCAAAGTGGAGTCTATGGATACTTTTCGCACAGATGTTCAGCGTTCATTACAGGACCTGCGCTCCACTGTGTCGCAACAGGCGACCCATCAGAGACTTTTGCACTCTCACTTGGACGACCAAGAGAACCGCAACCGTCGCAATAACATCAGGATCAGGGGCTTGCCTGAGGCGACGAGGGCAGATGGGCTTCTCCCCGCAGTGACTGATATCTTTAACTCTCTGTTGGGTCGCCCGGCCCAAACTCCACTCGCCATTGACAGAGCCCATAGAGCCCTGCGGCCCCCCAGCTCTGACCCTAATAACCCCAGGGATGTGATATGCCGCATACATTACTATTCAGAGAAGGAGGAGATAATGCGGAGAGCCAGACAGATCAAGGACATTGATTTTGATGGAGCTAAGCTGCAATTGTTTCCTGATCTCTCCCGCCATACCCTGAGGCTCCGTGCTACCCTAAAACCTCTGCTGGCGGAACTCCAGTCCCGTCGGATTCTATACCGGTGGGGATTCCCGTTTGCCCTCTATGCCCACCACCAGGAGACTTATGCCACCTTGCGCACTCCGGAGGATTTGCCCACGTTCCTGAGTTCATTTGGTCTCCCCAATGTTGATCTGCGAGAATGGGTACAGCTGCTGGAGAATCCCTTCTCCACTACACTGTCGCTCCCAGCCCGACCGCGCCGACCTCAACCGGACCGGCCTTCCCCTCGTCCTCAGCGCTCCCGTCGTCGTCCCCGAAGTCTCTCTGGATCCACTGATGGGCCTGGTGGCCCTGGGGAGCGCTGAGGTGTCTTATTGATGGGCCTGTTGATCTGACCGTGACTTTGGGCTGATACAGTGATTGCCATGTTTACTTATATATTTTTTATGACATCTTATGTTTTCTCCTACCCTTTCCTCCTTCCTTGGCTGTCCCTCGGTCCTCTCTCCTTCTCCCATGCCTCTTCTCCCATGAGGGGTGTCCTCCTTTAATCAGTCTCCTTTTGTCCTCCCCGGGACGGCTGTGAGGTCTCGGCCTCTCTTCTTCCGCTACTTCTCTTCCTTTGTTTCTTTTCTTGATTTTTTAAAGTTTTTTTTTTCTCTTCCTCAGTGCTATTTGACCGACCTGCCCCCCCATAGGTAGAGACAGGTTTGTTCCTGTCCGAATATAGCTTGAGCTATACTTAGTTGTGTTGTTTGCAGACGTTCTTTTGTTCTGCTGATTGTCCCCCTGTCAGAGTAGTATTCCCCTGTCTGTCTAGTGTCTAGTGCCCTTTTGTTGTTCCCCTGACCTCTCTTTCCCCCCCCCCTGTGTCCTTCCCCCTCCTTGGACTCTGATCTCACCTTCTTCCCCCTCTGCCTTCTTCCTTCTTTCCCCCCCTCCTTTTTTATTTATTTATCTATTTTATTTATTTATTTTTTTTTGTATTGTTTTTGTATTTTTTTCTCTCGTAGTCCCCTTTGGGGTCTGCTCCTCTCCTCCTCCCTTTTCTTGGTCTTCTTTATATATACTCAGGTATGTCGGTGAAAATAGCTTCTCTGAATGTTCAGGGTTTCAATGTCCCTGAGAAAAGGGCTAAAGTCTTGTACTCCATGCATAAGCAACGTGTCTCCATCCTTTGTCTGCAGGAGACGCATCTGCTGCGGGATCATGCTTCGGTGATTCGCAGCAGATATTACCCCTCTAGTTTCCATAGTTGTGACCCCTCCCAGAAGGTGAAGGGGGTTTCTATATGGTTTCATAAATCCCTCCCTGTACAGGTTCTTGATTCTAAAGTGGACGTAGAGGGCCGATATGTCTTTGTGACTTGCTTGCTCCAGGGTAAGACGTACACGGTAGCTAATATTTACGCACCGAACCACGGCCAGGTCTCTTTCCTGCATACGGTTCTCGATGAACTCACGTCCTTCTCCCAGGGTGTTCTGCTGGTTTGTGGTGACCTCAATGTGTCTTTATTTCCCTCCCTAGATTGCTCCTCTGGGACCTCCGCTCTCTCCTTTTCCAAGTTGAATAAGATCCGCAGGCTTCTACAAGGGATGCAGCTGTCAGACGCCTGGAGACTCTCTCACCCGGACACACGTGACTATACTTTCTACTCTCATGCACGACAGGTTTACACTAGACTGGACTATATTTTTGTAAGTCACTACCTCCTCCCCCAGGTACTCTCAACAGCAATAGGAACAATGGTGTTCTCTGACCATGCCCCAATTTTTTGTGACCTGTCTCTCCCCCAGAACCAAAGAGGTGACTTTGTGTGGAGACTCAATGAATCGTTGCTTTATGATACCTTATGTATGGCTGACTTGAAGTCCGCTTTAGCTAACTTTGCTCTGGACCACGCCGGCGACCAAACCTCCCCCCAAATTAAATGGGAGGCGCTGAAGTGTGTGCTCCGTGGAATTCTAATCAAACATGGCGCTCGGATTAAGCGAGAGTCTTCTCAGAAGCTAATGGACCAATTGGCCCGCCTTCAGGTTCTTGAGTCTCGGCACAAATCCGCACAAACTGAGGAGGTCCTCAGGGACCTCATGGAGGTGAGGAGAGACGTCCAGGTTCGTATAGACAAAAATACAATAGATACAGACAGATATGTGCCAGTGTCTCTTACGAGTGGGACAACAGGGCGGGACGACAGCTAGCCAGGGCACTTAGGGATCGAAGAGCAGCCACGCATGTTCCCTCTATTAAATCACCTGCGGGCCCAGTGGTACACTTGACATACCAAATTCTGGAAAGCTTCAGAGCCTACTATGAGACCCTTTATAGTTTGGAGACTCAGCAGGGGGGAGGCCCCACGGTATCCACCAACCTGACGGATTACTTACAGAAAACAAAGCTACCCTCTTTGCCGGCTCAAGTGCTGGAGGACTGGGAGCGACCCTTCACTGAGGAGGAGATCTCCGCTGCCATCAAACTTTTGCCCTCCGGGAAGGCTCCTGGCCCAGACGGATATACCGCTAAATTTTATAAGCTCCTCAGCTCTGATCTTGCCCGGCCCCTCTTGGACTCCTTTAACTTGGTGTCCGATAGCTCCCCGTTCCCTAACTCCTTCCTTCAGGCATTTATCACAGTTATCCCCAAAGAGGGTAAGGACCCCAACCTGTGTCAAAGCTATCGACCGATTTCGCTTATTAATGTGGATGCCAAATTATACGCCAAAATGCTTGCGCTGCGATTGAGCCCGCTCTTGGGGGCCCTCATCCACCCTGACCAAGTGGGATTTGTCCCCGCCAGAGAGGCTCGAGACAACACCTTGAAAACCTTCTCTGTCATGCACTACGCCCAGACTGCTCGGCTACCGTGCATCCTGTTATCCCTGGATGCCGAGAAGGCCTTCGATAGGGTGGCATGGGGGTTCCTGAGGGGTGCTCTCACGCAACTGGGTTTAGGCCCCCTAATGCTCCAGCGTATTTTTGCTCTCTATGCCAATCCGCAAGCTAGGGTCAGGGTCAATGGGTCCTTATCCTCCCCTATCACCATCCGCAATGGCACCAGACAGGGTTGCCCCCTTTCCCCCTTACTCTGTGTTCTAGTGATGGAACATCTCCTCCAGGCTATTAGACAATGTGAAGCGATCAGGGGGGTCCCGATAAAGCATGAAGTGGTCAAATGCGCGGCTTTTGCAGACGATTTATTGTTATATCTTTCTGCCCCTGATGAGAACCTCCCCGCTCTCTTCTCACTTTTGGATGAATATGCCGCACTAAGCAATTATAAATTAAATGTTTCTAAGAGTGTTGCCCTCGATGTCTCCCTGGGCCCGCAGGCTGTTTCGGTGCTCAAGGGGCGATTCGCCTTTCGTTGGGCGTCCTCCTCCTTCACATATTTGGGGATTCAGGTACCGGGTGACTTGACACGTATCTTCGACCTGAACTTCGGCCCCCTCCTTTCCTCCTTTACTTCAGATCTGACGAAATGGGACAGACGTGACTTTTCCTGGTTGGGTCGAGTGAATATCATTAAGATGAATCTGTTACCCAGACTCCTATCTCTCTTCCAGACTCTTCCTACCTTCCTCCCCCGCTCCTTCTTCCAAACTCTCAATAGACTGTTTACCCGCTATGTCTGGGGCTCACATGGACACCGTATGGCCCGACGGGGTCTGACTCTACCGAAGACGGACGGGGGACTGGCCCTTCCCGACCCCTATTTATATTACCTGGCCTCGGTTGCCACTAGGATTATGGACTGGTTCCACCATCAAGACCGAAAGCTTTGGGTGCGTTTGGAGGCCCTCTTTTCCCCGCTCCCACTGACGTCCCTTCCTTGGATGCGAGCGTCCTATTGGTCTGCTGCTCACTTGACGGGTCTCCCGCTGGTGGCGCGGTCGGTGCTCCGGGTGTGCATCCGTTACTTGGGTGGGGCGGGCCTCCTACGCCCCAATGGCCCTTTGACACCGATATGTGGCAACCCTGACTTCCCCCCGGGGAGACTCTCTAGCTCTTTCCTGACAAGGCCGCGTGGGACAGTCTTCCAGTTTGTCCATGTCCTTCACTCTGGATCCCTGAAGTCTCTAGCGGAGGTCCTACAGGGGGAATCCCTAACCCCCTCCATGCGTTGGCAGTACACCCAACTGACACATTTCTACGCAACCTGGAGGCTCTCCTTAGACCTCCACAGGCTTCCTCTTCCCTTCGAATCCTTGTGTATAGCTGATAACTCTCCAGGTCATCTTATTTCGGTGCTCTATGCCCTTCTGCAGTCGAGTGATGGTGCTCGGGCTCCGGCCCATAGGGAGGGATGGTCCCGGGAGTTGGGCCGCACCTTTGCCCCTCAGGACTGGGAAAAGGCGTGTACCTTGTGCCATAAATCCTCCGTGTCTGTTAAAATTCTGGAAACAAATTTCAAAATCCTGTCGAGGTGGTACCGTGTGCCGACTTTGCTTCACCGATGCTACCCGTCAGTACCTGACACGTGCTGGAGGTGTGGCTCTGCCCCTGGGACCACGGTACATATCTGGTTTGACTGCCCTCTTATTACGCCCTTTTGGTCGGGAGTCCTAGACGCAGCCTCCAGGATTGTGGGCTTTGCTGTTCCGAGATCCCCTCATGCTGCCCTGCTGTCCATGCTGCCGGGCCAGGTGAAATCCCTAAAGAAGGGCCTGGTTGGAATCTTACTCTCAGCTGCTAGGAGGGTGATCCCCCGCAGATGGAAATCAGTACAGCCTCCGTCGCTAGCTGACTGGGTTCAGGAGGTTCAGACTATCTACGGGTTAGAGGAGTGTAGGGCGGATCTGGTGCATTCACCGGATCGTTTTGTGCGGAGATGGTCGCCTTGGGCGGCCTTTCTGTCCTCCCCTGAGTTTCAGGCTATCCCCCTCATCCCTATCCTTGAGTGAGCTGAAGTGCTGGGTGCTACTCGACGAACTGACCTATCTCTCTACTCCCTGCTGCTCTAATGTCTTTCCTGTTACCCCCCCCCCCCTTTTATTTTTTTATTTTTTATTTTTTTATATATTTTTCTTAATCCTACTCCCCCCGCCTATTGGCTTTACTGAGCCTCTCCTCTTCTCTACCCTCCGTCCTCTTTACCGCTTTTTCCTCTCCCCACTCCTCCCCCCTCCCTATAGTTCCCCCCCTCCTCCTTGTCCTCTTTATATATTTTATTTCCTTCCTCCTCCTTCCCTCCTCGTTTTACCCTTACCTTCTATGTGTACCTCCTGTTTCAGTCTAACCCCTGGGTTTTTGTATTTTTTTTGTTTTAGTTCTTAATGGGTTCCTTCATAATCATTTGCTGGTTTATGGGATTGAATCCTGTCTTTTTTGCCCCGCTGTGTAATTTCTCCTGATAGTTCCGCACCTATACTAATGTAGTAGACTGTATAAGATTTCTTTCATTACCATTGTTCTATGATCTTGCCAGTGATTGTCAACTCTGCGAGTGCTGTAGTTGGAGATTTATTACCATCCTACTTGTGGTGGATGCTGTTTGTTCTCCCATATTTGTTCAATAAAAACTTTTTGAATACAAAAAAAAAAAAAAAAAAAAAATATAAAAAACTAACAGGTTGTTAGTATACATTTTTGATCAAAAAGTACAAGCCCACTCGCCACGTCAAGGCCACCTATTTAGAGTGGGTCCCTAACGTCCCTAGCATAAAATGGCGCAGCACCGGGCGGCGACCACCACCGCCGCGACACCAATGCCCACAGGGGGGGGAACAACCCACTGGTCGAGCGGCCCCAATGCCACTCAAACCAGTATATGGGCCGCACCCCCCCGCAGACACGGCGCCCCGGCAGCAACGGACACCGCACAGCACCACACCAGTGTGAACAAGGTGTAATAGCTCACTTACCATGCTCTCCCAGTCAGACTGGGAGGCTGCTAGGAAAGAAATGGCCCAGGTGTAGCTAACTACTACTTATATAGGGTTGGCCTGATGGGGTGGGGAAGAGTGCAGCACATGTTAAAAAAAAAAAAAAGGAAGGGATAGAAATTACAGTGTGAATTCGGGTAGAAAACAGACATGGTGCACATCTACAATCTTGTATAATGATCTGATTGCTTCTCAGCATAATATCAAAAACTAACAGGTTGTTAGTATACATTTTTGATCAAAAAGTACAAGCCAACTCGCCACGTCAAGGCCACCTATTTAGAGTGGGTCCCTAACGTCCCTAGCATAAAATGGCGCAGCACCGGGCAGCGACCACCACCGCCACGACACCAATGCCCACAGGGGGGGGGGGGAACGACCCACTGGCAGAGCGGCCCCAATGCCACTCAAACCAGTCTATGGGCCGCACCCCCCCGCAGGCACGGCGCCCCGGCAGCAACGGACAACGCACAGCACCACACCAGTGTGAACAAGGTGTAATAGCTCACTTACCATGCTCTCCCAGTCAGACTGGGAGGCTGCTAGGAAAGAAATGGCCCAATTTTGCATTTTTCTAACTTTGAAGCTCTCTGCTTGTAAGGAAAATGGACTCCCAAAAATATACAGTCATGGCCGTAAATGTTGGCACCCCTGAAATTTTTCAAGAAAGTAATGCTCACAGAAAAGGATTGCAGTAACACATGTTTTGCTATACACATGTTTATTCCCATTGTGTGTATTGGAACTAAACCAAAAAAGGGAGGAAAAAAAGCTAATTGAACATAATGTCACACCAAACTCCAAAAATGGGCTGGACAAAATTATTGGTACCCTTTCAAAATTGTGGAAAAATTAAGATTGTTTCAAGCATGTGATGCTCCTTTAAACTCACCTGCGGCAAGTAACAGGTGTGGGCAATATAAAATTCACACATGAAAGCAGATAAAAAGGAGAGAAGTTCACTTAGTCTTTGCATTGTGTGTCTTTGTGTGCCACACTAACCATGGACAACAGAAAGAGTAGGAGAGAACTGTCTGAGGACTGAAGGAACCAAAATTGTGGAAAAAGATCAACAATCTTAAGGTTACAGGTCCCTTTCCAGAGATCGAGATTTGCCTTTATCAAGAAGGTTGCAACCCATGGAATTGTAGCTAATCTCCCTGGGCGTGGACGGAAAAGAAAAATTGATGAAAGGTGACAATGCAGGATAGTTCGGATGGTGGATAAGCAGCCCCAAACAAGTTCCAAAGATATTCAAGCTGTCCTGCAGGCTCAGGGAGCATCAGTTTAAGCGTAAACTATCTGTCAACATTTCAATGAAATGAAATGCTATGGCAGGAGACCCAGAAGGACCCCACTGCTGACACAGAGACATAAAAAAGCAAGACTACATTTTACCAAAATGAACTTGAGTAAGCCAAAATCCTTCTGGGAAAATGTCTTGTGGACAGATGAGACCAAGATAGAGCTTTTTTGTAAAGCACATCATTCTACTGTTTACCAAAAATGAAATGAGGCCTACAAAGAAAAGAGCACAGTACCTACAGTGAAATATGGTGGAGGTTCCATAATGTTTTGGGGTTGTTTTGCTGCCTCTGGCACTGGGTGCCTTGAATGTGTGCAAGGCATCATGAAATCTGAGGATTACCAAAAAAATTTGGGTCGCACTGTACAGCCCAGTGTCAGAAAGCTGGGTTTGCGTCCAAGATCTTAGGTCTTCCAGCAGGACAATGACCCCAAACATACGTCAAAAAGCACCCAGAAATGGATAGCAACAAAGTGCTGGAGAGTTCTGAAGATCTAAATCCCACTGAACACCTGTGGAGAGATTTTAAAATTGCTGTTTGGAAAAGGCGCCCTTACAATAAGCGAGACCTGGAGCAGTTTGCAAAGGAAGAGTGGTCCAGCATTCTGGCTGAGATGTGTAAGAAGCTTATTGATGGTTATAGCAAGCGACTGATTTCAGTTATTTTTTCCAAAGGGTATGCAACCTAATATTAAGTTAAGTGTGCCAAAAATTTTGGCCAGCCCATTTTTGGAGTTTGGTGTGACATTATGTCCAATTTGCTTTTTTTCCTTCCTCCCTTTTTTGGTTTAGTTCCAATACACACAAAAGGAATAAACATGTGTATAGCAAAATATGTGTTACTGCAATCCTTCATTTTCTTGAAAAATTTCAGGGGTGCCAACATTTACGGCCATGACTGTATATATTGATTTACATATACAATATGTCTACTTTATGTTTGCATCATAAAGTTGACACTTTTTGAAAACATTAGAGGGCTTTAAAGTTTAGCAGCAATTTTCATATTTTTTCAAAATCTTAATTTTTTAGGGACAAGTTCAGTTTTGAAGTGAATTTGAGGGTCTTTATTAGAGATGAGCGAATCGAAGTTGACGAACTCGAATTCTTTACGAATTTCAGGAAAAATTCGATTTGCAACGAATGCGAATATCGCCGCGATTCGATCGCGTGAATCGCTTCATTAAACTCCATTTTACAGCATTCCAGGCTATTGGAGACCTAAGATGGCGGATCCACATGTGAGTACATGGGGCAGGGGATTATGGGAGGGTGGGAAACAGCGGCGGGAATGAAGGTAGCCGACCTTGAATCACATGTGAGATGCAGCCTATTAGTTTTCACTGACCCCTGTGATGTCACAGCCCCTATATAATCGGTGGCCATCTTGCCTTTCTTCATTTCATCTATGCACTCAGATAGAGAGGACGGTACTGCGTGTGTGTGAATAGCTCATACCACAGCGTTACACTGCAACTGCTAGTCACATCAGCATTAGGGAAAGACAGGAGTGCAGAGTGCTGTGCAGTTACTCTGAGAAGGATCATTGATAGCTAAATCTCCTATTCACGTTATTGAGCATTGCAGCAGAGAGGGGCAGATACCTGTGAGCTGCCTCATACAGATCTCCAAGCTGCCTGAACTTTCTGAAGCATCTTATCTCCTCATTTTTCAGCACAATTGAGGTTTTTTTTTGCTCCACAAATCTTCTGCTGCTCAGAATTGTGTGACAGAGTGCAATTTAGGGTTTAATCCCTGGATTTTTAGTTTTTTTGTGGTGCTGCACTGTTGGGTCCTGCTGCTGTTCAGAAATATGTGAATGTTCAGTGGACTGTAGTGCATTTGTACCATTTTGTACCTGTTAATCTGTCAAGGGGCTACATACTGTGCAAGTGCAAACAATAGTATTCACCGGCAGTTTTTTTTTTTAAATACAGAGTTTTTTCTGCGTATAGTTACGCATATTACTGCCCTCATCAGTGCATACCGCATAGGTACATCCAAGTATTGTACCATTTGGTTCCTGTTAAGCTGTCAAGGTGCTCCATACCGTCAAAGTCCAAACAATAGTATCCACCGGCTGGTGTTTTACAAAAATACTGAGTTTTTTCTGCGTATAGTTACGCATATTACTGCCCTTGTCAGTGCATACCGCATAGGTACATCCAAGTATTGTACCATTTAGTACCTGTTAAGCTGTCAAGGTGCTCCATACCGTCAAAGTCCAAACAATAATATCCTCTGGCTGGTGTTTTACAAAAATACAGAGTTTTTTCTGTGTATAGTTACGCATATTACTGCCCTCATCAGTGCATAGTGCATAGGTACATCCAAGTATTGTACCATTTAGTTCCTGTTAAGCTGTCAAGGTGCTCCATACCGTCAAAGTCCAAACAATAGTATTCAACGGCTGGTGTTTTACAAAATACAGAGTTTTTTTTGCGTATAGTTACGCATATTACTGCCCTCATCAGTGCATACCGCATAGGTACATCCAAGTATTGTACCATTTGGTTCCTGTTAAGCTGTCAAGGTGCTCCATACCGTCAAAGTCCAAACAATAGTATTCACCGGCTGGTGTTTTACAAAAATACAGAGTTTTTTCTGTGTATAGTTGCGCATATTACTGCCCTCATCAGTGCATACCGCATAGGTACATCCAATTATTGTACCATTTAGTACCTGTTAATCTGTCAAGGTGCCTGTACCTGTTAATCTGTAAAAGGCCAACATACTGTGAAAGTACAGCCATAAGTACTCACATGCTGCTGTTCTAGACAAATACTGTTTAAAGACTAGTGTAGCGTATTGTAATACCCTCATAAACGCACTAAGTATGTCAGGCAGAGAAGTGCCAGGACGTGCACAGAGGAGTGACAGAAGCCTAAATACTTCAGGCAGAGTTGGCAGCAGCCAGGAGTCGCAGCGAGAGACCTGAGCTCCCGTTATCAGCCTGCGGTCGTGTCTCCACCAGCAACCCATCTGCCGTCGTCGATTGGTTAACACGCTCATCCACATCATCACAAGTGACATTTGACACCCCCACTCAACAGTCGGTGGGTTCCTCAGACACAACCCTCAGTTGGCATGGCCCGAGAGCAGTCCCTGTCCTCCCATTGCCTTTGTCCTATGCTGTTCCCTTTCCTAAAGAAGTATCTTATGCTGTGGCTTCACTATTTACTGAGGTTGATCTAATAGAGGACAGTCAGCAGCTACTGGACAGCCAAGAAGAGGAGGAGACATGCGCCGCTTGCTCCGCTAGGCAGCCAAGTAGTGATGCGGAGAGTGACGTGGGAGGCGGTGTTGCAAGTGTTAAGGGTCCGGAAGCAGACACTGTTAGGGAACCTGAGGAGGACATCAGTGACGTGCACACAATTGTTAATGATGATGAAGCCGATCGCAATTGGGAGCCGGGTGCACAAGGGGCTTCATCATCATCAGGAGAAGAGAGTTGCAGGTTGCCCTTGAGGCAGCAAGGCGGTAGCACGATTGGCAGTCAGCGTGGTGGCAGGAGTGGTAATTCAGGAGCCAAACGTGCCCGGGGGAGACCACCTGCTTCGCGGCAGCCTACCTTTCCGGGAGGTAGTGGAACAGGGGTTCCTGGAGACGGCGCCAGTAGCAGTCAATTAGTGCGGACTGCGGGTGGGAAAATCAGCTACTCGGCGGTGTGGAAGTTTTTCATAAGGCATCCGGAGGAGGTTCCACATGCAAGATCTGTCGGCAGAAGGTGAAGCGTGACCAGGGTCCCAATGTCGGCACCACGGCCCTGCGTCAACATATGCTTCACCACCATAAAGCGGCCTGGGAGAACCGTGGCTCCGATGTAGTGGTCCAGCCTGCTGCATCACCCAGTGGCCATCCGCTCCCTCCTTCATCCAGTCAAGGCTCCACCACCTCAGCCGAAGGGAGCTGTGTGTCAAACCCTCCTTCTGTCGCTCCTGCTTCTCCCACTTTTAGTCAGCCATTCCGCCAACAATCCATCAGCGAAGCCATGTCCAAGAGACAACAGTATGCGCCCACTCATCCAACGACGCAGAAGTTGAATGTGCTCCTGTCCAAGTTGCTGGTATTGCAGTCCCTCCCTTTTCAAGTGGTGGACTCTGCACCTTTCAGAGAATTGATGGCTTGTGCCGAGCCGAGGTGGAGAGTCCCAAGCCGTCATTTCTTTGCGAAGAAGGCAGTACCAGCCCTGCATAAGTTTGTACAAGAGAAGTTGGGCCAGTCCTTGAGCCTGTCGGTGTGTTCAAAAGTGCTTGGCAGCGCCGACGTGTGGAGCTGTAACTACGGGCAGGGACAATACTTGTCTTTTATGGCCCACTGGGTAAATGTGGTTCCTGCACAGCCACAACAGCAACTTGGACAGGTCACACCGCTTCCTCCTCCACGCTCTCGCTCCCAGGCAGTTGGTCCTGTTACAGTGTGCGACGCCAACTCCTCATCCTCCACCGTGTCCTCGGCTTCCACTGCACATCCAAATCTCAGTGGCCCTTCATCGTACCATGTGTGTAGGGCACGGTGGTGTCAAGCTGTTCTTCACATGGTTTGCCTTGGCAAACGGAGTCACACAGGGAACGAACTGCTAAAGTTCATTCGTAAAGAAATCCGAGTATGGCTTACTTCACGAAATCTGGAATTGGGAACCATGGTGACCGACAATGGGAAGAACATCGTGTCAGTGAAACATGCGCCTGCCCTGCATGGCACACGTGTTGAATCTGGTTGTCAAGCACTTCCTCAAGTCTTCACCCCATTTGCAAAACATCCTGAAAATGGCAAGGAAACTGTGCATGCACTTCAGCCACTCATACACCGCCAAGCACACCTTCCTTGAGCTGCAGCGTCAGAACAGTATCCCACAACATAGTCTTATTTGTGACGGTGCCACACGTCGGAATTCCACCCTCCATATGTTGGACAGACTATACGAACAAAGAAAAGCCATCACCGATTTCTTGATGCTCCAAGCAGATAGGAGTACTCCCCTGTGTAACTTCAATGTGAACCAGTGGCAGCTCATACGTGACACCTGCCATTTGCTGAGGACCTTTGAGGAAGCCACATTATTTGTATAAGTCGCTTGGATTACGCCATAAACGATGTCCATTCCACTCCTACATTTCCTACAACAAATGATTGAAACCATTGCTGGTCACGGCAATGGAGACGTTGCGCCTACATCTCAAGGCTACATGAGCCCTGTGGGGTCTGAACTGGAGGAGGAGGATGATGAGGGGCAGAGCGGAGCACAGTTCAGTTTGGATGAGATGGCCGGTGTTTCCAGTCATCGGACAGGAGAGGAGGAGCAGGAGCAGCCAGAGGAACTGGAGGGTTATGAGGAAGGCGAGACAGAGGACCCAGACATACCGTGGCAGTATACAGTGGAGATGGAGGCAGGTAGTCCCTCCGAGTCACTGGCGCAAATGGCACGATGCATGCTCAGTTGCTTGCGTAGTGACCCCCGAATTGTCAAAATTCGTCAGCGGGATGACTTCTGGATCTCCACCTTATTAGACCCTCGCTACCGTACCAGAATGGGGGCCTTTTTTACACCCACTGAGAGGGAGGACAAACTGACCTACTACATAGAGATTCTACGTAGACAGTTGGCCGATGCCTATTGGCCACATGGTCCATCCACTCGCAGGTCTGACTCGGGGGGCCCTCTGCGCTCACCTTCCACTGCCATGGCTGCTGGGGAGGGGAGGGGTGGCAGGAGCAGTACCAGCTCAATCAGCAGCAGCCTGAGTCCACAGTCGCTGATGAGTAGCTTTCTTCACCCGCATAGTGAAGCAACTCATCAGCAGCAGGTGGACATGGAGCAGGACCTGAACCAGCAGGTGGTGGCATACCTTGACATGACCATGCCAGCAACCATTGAAGATCCGCTGGACTTCTGGGTAGCCAAACTTGATTTATGGCCGCAACTAGCAGAGTTTGCCCTGGAAAAGCTGTCCTGCCCGGCCAGTAGTGTGCCATCAGAGCGGGTGTTTAGTGCGGCCGGGGCCATAGTCACCCCAAGGCGAACTCGTCTGTCCACTAAAAATGTGGAGAGACTGACATTTGTCAAGATGAATCAGGGATGGATCAGCCAGGATTTCCAGCCACCAATGTCAGATGCCTCAAAGTAGATTGACCACCACCACTACACCAACATTTCCCAATTATGGTTGGTTATGAAACCCTCTTGGGTTATCAATTAGGGTTATGAAACCATCTTTGGTACTGCCATTGCCTGCTTCAGGCTCATCCTGTGTCTTTCAGGAACTACTTGCCTCACTGATGCTTCTGGCCTTGGGCCTTTAATTTATGGAAGTTTAGCAGTAGCTAAATACATGCTTAATGCAAATGTCAACATGGATCTTTAAATGTAAGGAATTAGGAAACCCTTTTGGGTACTGCGAATGCCTGCTCCTGACTCATCCTGTGTCTTTCAGGAACTACTTGCCTTCCTGATGCCTCTGGCCTTGGGCCTTCAATTTTTGAATGCTTAGCACTAGCTAAATACATGCTTAATGCAAATGTCAACATTGATCTTTAAATGTAAGGGGTTATGAAGCCCTCTTGGGTACTGAGAATGCCTGCTCCTGACTCATCCTGTGTCTTTCAGGAACTACTTGCCTCCCTGATGCCTCAGACCTTGGGCCTTCAATTTTTGGATGTTTAGCAGTAGCTAAATATATGCTCAATGCAAATGTCAACATTGATATTTAAATGTAAGGGGTTATGAAACCCTCTTGGGTACTGCAAATGCCTGCTCCTGACTCATCCTGTGTCTTTCAGGAACTACTTGCCTCACTGACGCTTCTGGCCTTGGGCCTTTAATTTTTGGATGTTTAGCAGTAGCTAAATACATGCTTAATGCAAATGTCAACATTGATCTTTAAATTTAAGGGGTTATGAAACCCTCTTGGGTACTGTGAATGCCTGCTCCTGACTCATCCTCTGTCTTTCAGGAACTACTTGCCTCACTGACACTTCTGGCCTTGGGCCTTTAATTTTTGGAAGTTTAGCAGTAGCTAATACATGCTTAATGCATATTTCAACAATGATCTTTAAATTCTCGGCGCTCTGCCAGGGCCTTCTCCTACTCCGCTGTGGACGATCTGAGGACCTCACTAAACCATCCAATCGGTAGTAGAGACATACGGTGTGTACAAAGGGCAGGGACTTAATGAACCCGAGCTTATGACCCGCACTTAGTTGTGATTCTTCTTTCCAGGCAAATAATTGCAATCCCTGATCCCTATCATGAACGGGGTTCAGCGGGTTACCCGCACCTGTCGGTGAAAGATAGACACACGCTGGTCCGTTCAGTGTACCGCGCATGCAGCCCTGGACATCTGAGGGCATAACACACCTGTTATTGTTCGATCTCGCGATTGATTGTGCAATGTAAGGGGTTATTAATGCCTGCTGATGCCTACTCCTGACTGCTCCTGTGTCTTTCAGGAACTACTTGACTTCATGATGTTTCTGGGCTTGGGCCTTTAATTTTAGGATTTTTGAAATACATACATACATGCTTAACTTAAATTTCAACATTTATGGTGCAATGTATGGGGTTATTTAACACTCTTGGGTAGTGTTTTTTCAAATTTTCTGATAATTATCACTGTAATAAACTTGAATTTTCCAGAATAATAACCATTACACTATTGAACGCTTGTTGCGTGCGATTTTTTAAGTAAAATTTTCCAAAAAAATACGGAGAGGGATGAACTCTGCTTCTTTATTTTATAAAAAATTATTTTATAGAAAAATGTCTTTTCATTATCGAGTCTTCGGGACTCTTGGATATGCACTTGTTCTTAAACAAAGGTACAAAAAACAAAAATGGCCGGTCAGGGCTATGGAGACGTTGCGCCTACATCTTACGGCCACATGAGCCCTGTGGGTGCTTGTGAGATTAGGTCCTTTGTACCCACACGGCGGGGTCCGGGACACAAATTTTGATTTAAATTTCAAATAAAAAAACCACACATTTCAATGGTCTCCTCATGCTGCAGCCAACTTCAGGCTGTGTCATTCTGGTAATATACAGAGAGCACTCGCTGTCCTAAATTTTCATTAAAATTTTTCGTAAAAAATGTTTTTTTTTTAATTAGGGATTGTGAAGCTTTGGTGCGTACTCATGCATCAGCCAACTCCAGCCTGTGTCATTCAGGCAATATATGGTTTACTGATGGCGCTGCTGGGCCTGGGTCTGGGAATTAAAAATTTTCTCATAGATAGCACCCACTATCCAAAAGTCTTCTTCAGAAATTTCAACAATTGTTGTGTTTTTGGGGGGGATTGTGAAGCCCTAGTGTGTAGTCATGCATAAGCCAACCCCAGGCTGTGTCATTCAGGCAATATATAGGTAGCACCCGCTGTCCTAAATATTCTTAACTTTTTTTTTAAATGGTTGTTTTTTCTTTGGGATTCTGACGCCCTGGTGTGTACTCAATGCTGCTTCCTGCTACCCTCTGTCAGACCGTTGGTCCTGTGACAGTGTGCTACTCCGCCTCCACATCCTCCACTGTGTCTTAAGCCTCCACTGCCCGGAAAAGTCTCAGTGGCCCTTCAGCATTAGAGATGTTGCGAATTGTTCGCTGGCGAACAGTTCCCGGCGAATTTAGCATGTTCGCATCGCCAGGTAAAAATATGTGAAGTTCGATCCGCCCCCCTATACTTTAACATTGCAGTAAACTTTGACCCTGTGAGTCAGAGTCTGCAGACACATTACAGCCAATCAGCAGCAGTCCCTCCCTTCCAGACCCTCCTACCTCTTGCACGGACGCCATTTTACCCTCATTCAGCATGCTGCAGGCTTAGGAAGTGGAGGGTCAGAGAAGCTGCTCCTGCTGTATAGGGAAAGCGATAGCTAGGTTTGCACTAGGTGGTGTATTCAGGGTCCAGTTTACTTCTAAAGCACCAGTGTAACATCTGCTTTAAGGACAGCACCCAAAAAAGCCCTTTTTAGGGCTGAAAGATATCAGTCCTCTTGTCTTGCAACAGCTGGAGGCACCATGGTTGGGAGGAAACCGCTGGTTAAAAGGGGTACTTCAAAATCAAACTTAAGTTCCTTCAAGCAACTAACTACTACAGTATTCAAAGGGCTGAAAGATATCAGTCCGTGTGTCTTGCAACAGCTGGAGGCACCCTGGTTGGGAGGGAACCGCTGGTTAAAAGGCGTACTCCAGTATAAAACTTAAGTTCCTTCAAGCAACTAACTACTACAGTATTCAAAGGGCTGAAAGATATCAGTCCATGTGTTTTGCAACAGCTGTAGGCACCCTGGTTGGGGACCACTGCTTAATAGGGGAACTCCGCTGGCAAGCTTTTTTTCTTTAAAGTAACTAACTACTACAGTATTCAAAGGGCTGAAATATATCAGTCCGTGTGTTTTGCAACAGCTGGAGGCACCCTGGTTGGGGACCACTGCTTAAAAGGGGAACTCCGCTGGCAAGCTTTTTTGCTCATTGTCACACTAGTGCAAATCACATTTGGTGTGACAGTTGTGCAAATTAAAGAAAAAAAACCTTTTTTGGCTGTTAAATAAAACCAGTCGTCACTATCAGTTCACGTCACAGCTGCCAGTTTTTTTGCCTGCAGGGCAAATTGTGTCACCCTTGTGCAAATCACATTAGGTGTGACAGTTGTGCAAATTAAAAAAAAAAAACTTTTTTGGCTGTTAAATAAAACCAGTCGTCACTGTCAGTTCACATCAAAGTTACCAGTTTTTTTGCCTGCAGGGCAAATTGTGTCACCCTAGTGCATATCACATTTGGTGTGACACTTGTGCAAATGTAACCAAAAAATGACAGGCAGAGGAAGGCTACCCCTCAGGGGCCGTCGTGGTGCTGGCATTCCCTTTGGCCCTAGAATGGCCAGTGTTCAGAGGCCACGTACCCTGAACTCCCAAAGTTCTGAAGACTTAGTTGACTGGCTATCACAAGACACACAATCTACTACAGCTTCCGCTCGGAACCTTGACGCACCATCCTTCTCCTCCTCTAGCTTAGCTTTGGGCACCTCTCATGCTACCACTTGCCCGCCTGCCGCCACCACCAACACTAGCACCACAGCAGCTTTACTTGATCCGTCAGAGGAGTTATTTACACATCAGTTTGAAGACATAAGTGATGCACAACCATTATTGCCAGAGGATGTAGTTAACAGGGATATTTCTCAGTCAGGCAGCATTACACACATGGACGTACGGTGTGATGATGATGTTGTACCCGCTGCTGCTTCCTTTCTTGAGGTGTCAGATAGCGGTGAAGGTGTTGATGATGACGATGTGTCCGTGGATGCCACATGGCTGCCCGCTAGAAGAGAAGAATAGGGGGAAAGTTCAGATGGGGAGACAGAGAGGAGGAGGAGACGAGTTGGAAGCAGGGGGAGGTCGTCGCAAGGAGCTAGTGGCACAGTCAGACAGCATGCATCGGCACCCAGGGTCAGCCAGACGGACGCCACCAGAATGCAGTCATCGCAGAGCTCAGCAGTGTGGCATTTTTTTGTGTGTCTGCCTCTGACAACAGCGAAGCCATTTGCAACCGGTGCCAGAAGAAACTGAGTCGTGGGAAGTCCAACACCCACCTAGGCACAACTGCGAGGCACATGATGTCACATCACAAACGCCTATGGGATCAACACGTCAGTACAAGCAGCTCACAAAGTCAATGCCGCCATCCTCCTCCTGGTCCAGCATCTTCAGCCAGGTCAACCACTGCTGCCCTCCTTGCCCCCTCTCAACCATCCGCCTCTCCGTCTCTCGCCTTGAGCAGTTCCTGCTCATCTGCCCACAGTCAGGTGTCTGTCAAGGAGCTGTTTGAACGCAAGAAGACAATGTCTCAAAGTCACCCCCTAGCCCAGCGTCTGACAGCACAGGTGGACCAGTGGCTGACTCCGCACCAACTGGAGATCGGCAAGGTGGTTTGTAACAACGGAAAAAATTTGTTGGCGGCATTGAGGTTGGGCAAGTTGACACATGTGCCGCGCATGGCACATATGTGTAATCTGATTGTACAACGCTTTGTGTTCAAGTACCCAGGCTTACAGGATGTCCTGAAGCAGTCCAGGAAGGTGTGTGGCCATTTCAGGCGCTCCTTCATGGTCATGGCGCACTTGTCAGCGGCGAAACAACATGCCAGTGAGGCGCTTGATTTGCAACAGCCCGACACACGTTGGAATTCAACACTCCTAATGTTTGACCGCCTGCTCCAACAAGAAAAAGCCATCAACGAATATTTGTATGACCGGGGTGCTAGGACATCATCTGCGGAGCTGGGAATTTTTTTGCCACGTTACTGGAGGCTCATGCGCAATGCCTGTAAGCTCATGCGTCCTTTTGAGGAGGTGACAAACCTGGTCAGTCGCACCGAAGGCACCATCAGCGACATCATACCGTTTGTTTTCTTCCTGGAGCGTGCCCTGTGAAGAGTGCTGGATCAGGCAGTAGATGAGTGTGAAGACGAAGAGTTGTGGACACCATCACCACCAGAAACAGCCTTATCAGCATCGCTTGCTGGACCTGCAGCAACGCTGGAAGAGGATTGTGAGGAAGAGGAGTCAGAGGAGGAATGTGGTTTTGAAAAGGAGGAGGAAGACCAACCACAGCAGGCATCCCAGGGTGCTCCTTGTCACCTATCTGGTTCCCCTGGTGTTGTACGTGGCTGGGGGGAAGAAGATAATACCTTCCCTGACATCACTGAGGACGAGGAACGGGAAATGAGTAGCTCGGCATCCGTCCTTGAGCAAATCGGGTCTTTCATGCTGTCGTGCCTGTTGAGGGACCCTCGTATAAAAAGGATGAAGGAGAACAACCTGTACTGGGTGTCCACGCTACTAGACCCCCGGTATAAGCATAAAGTGCCTGACATGTTACCGCATTACAGCAAGGCGGAAAGGATTCAGCAGGTCCTAAATAAATTAAGAAGTATGCTGTACACAGCGTATAAAGGTCATGTCACAGCACAACAGGGATCTAACAGGGGAAGAGGTGAAAGTAATCCTCCTCCCATGAACATGCCGGCAAGGACAGGATGCTGTACAGAAATGCTGTTAATGGAGGACATTTGGAGCTTTTTAAGTCCTACGCATCGCCACAGCCCTTCAGGGTCCACCATCAGAGAACGACTTGACCGACAGGTAGCAGACTACCTGGCCTTAACCGCAGATTTCGAAACTCTGAGGAGCGATGAACCCCTTGACTACTGGGTGTGCTGGCTTGACCTGTGGCCTGAGCTATCCCAATTTGCGCTCAAACTTCTGGCCTGTCCCGCTTCAAGTGTCCTGTCAGAAAGGACCTTCAGTGCAGCAGGAGGTATTGTCACTGAGAAGAGGAGTCGCCTTGGTCAAAAAAGTCTGGATTACCTCACCTTTCTTAAGATGAATGAGGGATGGATCCCGAAGGGACTGACACTGGGCGATACATTTGACTGAACAAGGCCCGATCAGATGAGCTGCCTTGGGCTAAAAATGGTCCACATGCTGCTGTATTTGAACTCTGAATGCCGGATGATTTGCGTGACTTATCCGCCACCAACTAGGGTTCAAGCCGCAATGTTTTAGGGCACTTTCTGCCTGGCGAATGAAACTGAAATTTTTCTGCTACTGCAGCGGCTGCGACAATACCACATTTTCCAGCCAGGTGTACATGCCTAATTTTTTTGGGCCTCTACTGCTGCACTTGTTATGGTGCTGCAATTTTTCTGGCCGCTGCTACAGCTGCGACAATACCAAATTTTCCAGCCAGGTGTACATGCCTAATTTTTCTGGCCTCTGCTGCTGCACTTGTTATGGTGCTGCAATTTTTATGCCCGCTTCTACAGCTGCGACAATACCACATTTTCCAGCCAGGTGTACATGCCTAATTTTTCGGGCCTCTGCTGCTGCACTTGTTATGGTGCTGCAATTTTTCTTACCGCTGCTACAGCTGCGGCTGCGACAATACCCAATTTTTCTTTCATGTGTACATACCTAATTTTTCTGGCCTCTGCTGCTGCACTTGTTATGGTGCTGCAATTTTTCTTACCGCTGCTACAGCTGCGGCTGCGACAATACCCAATTTTTCTTCCATGTGTACATACCTAATTTTTCTGGCCTCTGCTGCTGCACTTGTTATGGTGCTGCAATTTTTATGGCCGCTGCTACAGCTGTGACAATACCAAATTTTCCAGCCAGGTGTACATGCCTCATTTTTCTGGCCTCTGCTGCTGCACTTTTTCTGGTGCTGCAATTTTTCTGGCTGCTGCTACAGATGCGGCTGCGACAATACAAAATTTTTCATCCATGTGTACATGCCTAATTTTTCTGGCCTCTGCTGCTGCACTTGTTATGGTGCTGCAATTTTTCTGGCCGCTGCTACAGAAGTGGCTGCAACAATACCAAATTTTTCAGGCATGTGTACATGCCTAATTTTTCTGGCACTCTCTGCTGACATCTCTGTCCATTTTAGCAACCGTGGATATTAAATGTATGCTAAGGGTAGCAGAGGTTAGCCCTGCTGCCTTGCAGCGCTGGGGCCTTGGGTTCAAATCCCACTATGTGCTGCCTCAAGGGGGGCTCTAACAATGTGCTGCCTAATATGGGGGAATCTTATGTTCTGCCTAAAGGGGAGCGCTAACTATGTGCTACCTAACATGGGGGAATCTATGTGCTGCCTAATATGGGGGAATCTATGTGCTATCTAAAGGGGGGATCTAACTATGTGATGCCTAAAGGGGGGCTCTATGTGCTGCCTAAAGGGGGCTAAAGCACGTTATTCCAAGCCATTTAGGAATGTTAGGTGATTTATGCCCTTTATGGATTAAAACCAGACTCTGCATCAACTATGTAATTTTCCATGGAAGTTTTGCCATGGATCCCACTCCGGCACGCCACAGTCCAGGTGTTAGTCCCCTTGAAACAACTTTTAAATCACTATTGTGGCCAGAAAGAGTCCCTGTGGGTTTTAAAATTAGCCTGCCCATTGAAGTCAACAGTGAACCGAAAATGTTATGTTCGCGACATCACTATTCAGCATACCATGTGTGCAGGTCACGGCGGTGTCACGCTGTTCTTCACATGGTTTGCCTTGGCGAGAAGTCTTGGAAACAATGGCCGGTCAGTGCAATGGAAACATTGTGCCTACATCTCACGGCCACATGAGCCCTGTGGGGGCTTGTTGGATTTGGTCCTTCGTACCCACACGCTGGGGTCCGGGACACGCGAAGGTTGATTTAAATTTCAAATCAAAAATTTCTAATTTTCTCATAGGTAGCACCCGCTATCCAAAATCTTTTTCAAAAATTTCTAAAATTTTGGTGTTTGCTGTGTACTCGTGAATCAGCCAACTCCAGGCTGTGTCATTCAGGCAATATATGCTTTACTGATGTTGCTGTGGGGGCTTGTTTGATTTGGTCCTTCGTACCCACACGATGGGGTCCGGGACACTCAAAGTTTGTTTAAATTTTCAAATAAAAAAATGATGGCGCTGCTGGGCCTGGCTCTTGTAATTTCAAATTTTCTCATAGGTAGCACCCGCTATCCAAAATCTTTTTCAAAAATGTCAAAAATTGTGTGTTTT
This sequence comes from Hyla sarda, assembly GCF_029499605.1. Lineage (NCBI taxonomy): Eukaryota > Metazoa > Chordata > Amphibia > Anura > Hylidae > Hyla > Hyla sarda. Next base: position 121,547,204 of record NC_079193.1, on the reverse strand, counting down.
TTGGGGGGGGATTGTGAAGCCCTGGTGTATACTCACGCATCAGCCAACTCCAGGCTGTGCCATTCAGGCAATATATGGGTTACTGATGCCGCTGTGGGGCCTGGGTCTGGGAATTTCAAATTTTCTCATAGGTAGCACCCGCTATCCAAAATCTTTTTCAAAAATTTATAAAATTGTTGTGTTTTTTGGGGGGCATTGTGACGCCCTGCTGTGTACTCGTGCATCAGCCAACTCCGGGCTGTGTCATTCAGGCAATATATGGGTTACTGATGCCGCTGTGGGGCCTGGGTCTGGGAATTTCACATTTTCTCATAGGTAGTACCCACTATCCAAAATCTTTTTCAAAAATTTCAAAAATTGTGTTATTTTTGGGGGGGAATTGTGAAGCCCTGCTGTGTACTCGTGCATCAGCCAACTCCGGTCTGTGTCATTCAGGCAATATATGGTTTACTGATGCTGCTGTGGGGCCTGGGTCTGGGAATTTTTTATTTTCTCATAGGTAGCACCCGCTATCCAAAATCTTCGGTTTACATTTCTTAGTTCATCTTTTAATCTTAGGTATTGTGAAGGCCTAGTGCCTACTCATGCTGCTGGCAACTCCGGGCTGTGCCATTCATCCACTATATGGTCTCCTCATGCTGCCAACACCTCCACGCTGTGCCATTCAGACACTATATGGTCTCACCATGCTGCCAACACCTCCATGCTGTGTCATTCAGCCACTATAGGGTGTCCTCATGCTTCAGCCCCATCCAAGCTGTGTCATTCAGCCACTATATGGTTTCCTCATGCTGCCAACACCTCCACGCTGTGCCATTCAGCCGCTATATGGTCTCCTCATGCTGCCAACACCTCCACGCTATGTCATTCAGTCACTATATGGTCTCCTGACACTGATGCCACCACCAGGCTCTGTCATTGTGCTGCTGTGCGGCAGTGATTCTAAAAGCGATGATGGTAATCTGCATGTTATTCTAAATAACAGTATTATTTCACTACCCCAGCACACTCCATATGCATTTTAGAACACAGCAAAGTGTTCTATACCCCTATAGAGGCTGTATGTAGGCTAGAAATTGCCTTTTTTAATATAGATTCGCCGCGGAAAAATTCGGATCAAAGCAAACTTTTTCGAAAAATTTGGTGAATCGGCCGAATCGAATTTTTGAAAAGTTCGCTTATCTCTAGTCTTTATGTTCGATATACCTTCAATGGACCCCATTATAAAATCTGCACCTCTCAAAGTATTCAAAATGACATTCAGAAAGTTTGTCAACCCTTTTGGTGTTTCACAGGAATAGTAGCAAGGGGGAGGAGAAAATTCAAGATCTTAATTTTTTACACTAACATTTTCTTGTAGACCCATTTATTTTATTTTATTTATTATATTTTTTACAAGGGGTAAAAGGAGAAAAAGCCACCAAAATGTGTAACCTAATATTTATCTTGAGTAAGGAAATCCCTCCAGTATGCGTGTGCACTACAGGGCTCAGAAGGGAAAGAAGGAATTTTGCCAAAATGGTTTTTGGGGGCATGTCGCATTTAGGAAGTCCCCATGGTGCCAGAACAGTAAATAAATAAAAAAAAAAAAAAAAAAATAAAACACATGGCAACTATTTGGGAAACTACACCCCTCAAGGAACGTAGCATGGGGTATAGTGAGCCTTAACACCCTACAGGTGATTGACAAATTTTTGTTAAAGTGGGACGTGCAAAAAAAAATTTCATAAAAATGCTGGTGTTACCCAAAATTTTTCATTTTCCCATAGGGGTAGTAGGGAAAAAAAGCCCCCCCACCCCCCCAAAAAAAAAAAAAAATTGTAACCCCATTTCTCTTGAGTAAGGAAATACCTCATATGTGGATGTAAAGTGCTCTGTGGGTGCACTAGAGGGCTCAGAAAGGAAGGAGCGACATTGGGCTTTTGGAGAGTGAATTTTGCTGTAATGGTTTTTGCGGGGCATGTCATATTTCGGAAGCCCCCATGATGCCAGAACAGCAAAAAAAAAAAAAAAAAAAAACACTGCTCAAGGAATGTAACAAGCAGTATAGTGAGCCCTAACACCCCACAGGTGATTGACACATAAGAGAATAGGTAATAAGAGAAGAGGTAATAAGAGAAAAAGGTCCCCAAAATTTGTAACCCCACTTCTTCTGAGTATGGAAATACACCATATGTGGATTTTAAGTGCTCTGCAGGTGCACTACAGGGCTCAGAAGAGAAGGAGCACCACTGGGCATTTGTAGAAAGAAGAATTTCCAGCGCAGGATCTGGAGCAACAGGTACTTTATTGAGGATCACACAGACAGCACAGAAAACACCAACGCGTTTCGGGTCAAGCTGGACCCTTAGTCATGGCATGGTGATCCTCAATAAAGTACCTGTTGCACCAGATTCTGCTCTGGAAATTCTTCTTTCTACATTGCCATTTGGACCAGGAGCTCTGCCGGTTTGTCCGGGCGCAGGTGGAGGTGTTCAACGGAGGTGAGCCATCTTTTCCATTTTCTTCACCACTGGGCATTTGGAGAGATAATTTGGTTAGACTAGAAGTCGGGGGTTATGGGCATTCACAAAGTGCCCATGGTGCCAGAACAGTGGACCCCCCCCCACATGTGACCCTATTTTGGATACTTCACCCCCCACTGAATGTAAAAAGAGGGGCAGTCAGCATTTAAACCCCACTGGCATTTGACGGATCTTTGGAACAGTGGGCTGTGCAAATGAAAAATATCTTTTTCCTTTTCATGGACCACTGTTCAAAAAATCTGTCAGATACCTGTGGGGTGTAAATGCTCACTGCACTGCAGGAATTTTTTCATTTATTAAATGTATTTCTGCAAATATTAATTACCTTTTGTCCCATGAAATTATTTTGTCACATCTAAAACCCTTATTTATTTAAAAAGAATATACATCAGGAACATGGTGTGGGAGTGTAGGAAACCTTCCTGCAGTGTGAGGCGTGTATCCAAGTTGATTTTTCTTCAAGCTTCACCGATGTGGGTGTAATATGCAAAACACTGCTGATTGGGGGTGCTATACACAATGATTTGTTATTTCTATTAGGTGTTTAGAAAGAATCTTCCACCATACGTACTAATTGATATAATTTTCATCCACATTGTAAAGATGATCACAACCAAGCTTCAGCTGATGACAGGGAGCCTGTCTGCTTCAATGGGTGGAGAGAGCAATCTGCAAGTAATGCAAGAGCTGGAGGCACTCTGATTGAAAAAACAAGGTCCGCAGCTCATTTATGTTTCAATGGGTGGGGTGGCTGATGTGTGGGAAGGAGGAAATGGAATCATGGGATTTGTAGGCAAACAAGAAAACTGAAAACAGGAAATACAAGTTCCCAAAAAGCTAGCCACAGTGTTATGGTAATCTAATAGCATAGCCATTTAGCCCAAGACAAGCGCAGATCCTTCCTAAGCATGTCCATTACTGTCTGCCAGGTACGTACTAAAATCACCTTATGCTGGATAACCCCTTTAAATGGTTACATTTTGCTTCAACTGAATATAAGGAAAATAGGAGAATAATTTGACCTTTTAACAACTAACAACACCATTGTTTATAGCTAATGTCTGACTATGAAGGGCATTGCAGCTAGGACCTTAAAGTACTCCCGTGGAAAACTTTTTTTTTTTAATCAACTGGTGCCAGAAAGTTAAAGCGATTTGTAAATCCCTTCTATTAAAAAATCTTAATCCTTCCAGTACTTTTTAGGGGCTGTATACTAAAGAGAAATCCAAAAAAGAATTGCATTTCCTGTGATGTCCTGACCACAGTGCTCTCTGCTGTCCATTTTAGGAACTGTCCAGAGAAGGAGAAAATCCCCATAGCAAACATATGCTTCTCTGGACAGTTCCTAAAATGGACAGCATAGGTCAGCAGAGAGCACTGTGGTCAGGACATCACAGGAAATGCAATTCTTTTTGGATTTCACCTTTAGTATACAGCCCCTAAAAAGTACTGGAAGGATTAAGATGTTTTAATAGAAGTGATTTACAAATCTGTTTAACTTTCTGGCACCAGTTGATTTAAAAAAAAAAAAGTTTTCCATGGGAGTACCCCTTTAAGAGATAACCCAAACAAAGCTGATATGGTGCTTGAGAACATCCTGTTGTTCTGAAAAAAAATAATGTCCATGAGAACAGAGGTTAGTATCAAACAACATTTATCATTTTGATTTTTAGGGTTAAAATTTGAATGCATCTGCTAAAACATGGCTGCCAGGATCAAAATGATACAGTCTGGAATAATGTGAACCAAAGGCCTGGGACACATAAAAGGAGGACTGGGTTCCGGGCGCTTCCCCTCCTAGTAGAGTACTGAATCTTAGGCAGGCAGATCCATAGAATAAAAAGGGAGTTTATTCGCTAGGGTCAAAATGGAGACTCACCTCGATTTGGTACAAACTGCAATGTGATACTGATAAGAGACGTTCACAGTGAGCTGAAAAAGAAAATATTTATTTGAAGCTGCAAATATGTGGCAGGCAAGTTCTCCCTGTGCCATGCCCCCCTCCTCCTTTGCTTCTTAGATTATAGAGGGCTGTTAAGTGTTGAAGTATACAGCTCTGCTGCTATTGGAGATTTTTTCCTTTACCAGGAATTATTTTGAAAGTATATATATTTTAAAATGTACCTCTATTATCCTGCATCACACTTTCATTTTTATTGTATCCATGGGGCAGTACAGTTCAGTACAGTCAGACAAGGACATATTTATATTGGCCCACCTTAGGCAGTTAGATGAAGTCTACTCATATTTTCTGAAACAGGTAAGATGATTATGGAGTGTGTTGGTAAGGTACCTTTAATGTTTTAGCTAGGTCATAACAGATGTAGATAATTAAGTCTGTATAAACTCTCTTTTTTTCCTTGTAGAATGCTGAGGCCACCCAATATATGGACATTTCTACAAACATAGCTCCCTTCTGTTTAACGTATGAGGCCACGTATGTTAACATGGGGTACAAGACTGCTGGCACACACAGTCTCTTACCAACTTTTTAGATGCTGTGTTTGTCCTCTACCACCACTGTCTTCTTCCATTGGTCTCTCTCAGCATGCATTGCCGGTTCCTGCAAGAGACTTAAACAAACAAATCCACATGTACACTCTGTACCATAACTGTGGTAGAACAGGAGCACTGCAGCCTTGGCAGCCTCCTTCACCATTCAGTCCCCTTGACTTCTGGGGCTGTTTCCTTCATGTGGCTCTGATCTTTATGATGGCCATTTTCTCTGGCCGCTCTCAGACTTTGATCACTTGAATTGCCAACTACAGATTGGTTCGCCCCAGGATTCAAGAAACTCTTTACTTCAATAGGCCCAAACTTGTGGGCGGTAATGAAAGTGTACTGGTACTCATTGTTTCATACCTTCAAATATCTTACATATATCAGTGAATACCTTCAACTCTACTTTCTGAACCAACAGCTCAGATCGAGTGGTTTATTGCAGTATAACTTCATTCTGCGTGTGGTCACCATATATCCTGTGTTATGTATTACATCTTTACATTACTTGGAACAAGCTTACATTTATAACTCAGTATCAACCATAGATTCTCTGATATGTTATCATGGCTCCTGAATTCTTAACCTCATAAGTTCTAAACAATTTTAATCATAATATGAGAGTAGCAAAGCTACAAAAAGGGGAAGAAGAAGAAAAGAGGAGAAAAAAAAATCATTATATGGTTATTCACTCAAAAATTGGTATTATTCAAATAAATGCAATGTAGAATGTATAGGTATGTCACATTTCGTACGCAGGTCCTATAAACATAAACTCAGTTTAAAACAGTAAATATATATATATATACACACATTTTCTTCAAGTGTGATTTTTGTACTTCAGAAGAGGAGGATGTCATTCTTCCTATATGGCCCCACCTTTCAAGGATGGACCTCACCTTTCTCCTCCCAATACTCTATGTCAACAGTCACCACACCTATGAGCTTGGCCCTCTGCTTTCCCTCAAGCTAGGTCAGTAATCAACAACCTTTCAACATCCAGTGTCTGACTGGATTTCTGTGTTACTTTACATCAAGAGACATACAAGACACATGTAACAATACCGACATACAAAACACAGGGCCCACATAACACACAGGGCCCACATTCTCACCAAAAAATGCAAAATAATAAAAATATATAGAGCTCTTTCGGGGGGAAAAATTAGCTGATCTTAAATATTTAGGTAATATTTATCAATTAATTAGTGATGACTTTCTTCCTTTTTATCTTATTTTAAAAACTTCTCTTGTTACTCCTGTAATATAATCAGACAATTAATCGCACAACATTTCATTTTTTGGCATCCATCCTGTGCAATCTGTAAGAACAAAACTTACAACACAAAACAGCTTCACAGAGAAAACATGGTCATATTCCATATATTCCTGACTCATTAACCCCTTAAGGACTGATCCCTTTTTCACCTTAAGGACGCAGCCCTTTTTTGCAATTCTGACCACTATCACTTTATGCATTAATAACTTTGGGATGCTTTTACAGATTATTCTGATTCCGAGATTGTTTTTTGTGACATATTCTACTTTAACACAGTGGAAATTTTTGCAGTTACTTGCATCCTTGAAAGAGTTAGCATTTTTCTAGCTTTGAAACTCTCTGCTTGTAAGGAAAATGAATATTCCAAATAAATTATATATTTATTCACTAATACAATATGTCTACTTTATATTTGCATCATAAAGTTGACATGTTTTTACTTTTGTAAGACATCAGAGGGCTTCAAAATTCAGCAGCAATTTTCAATTTTTTCACAAAATTTTCAAAATCTGAATATATCAGGGACCAGTTCAGTTTTGAAGTAGATTTGAGGGGGTCTTCATATTAGAAATACCCCATAAATGACCCCATTATAAAAACTGGACCCCCCCCCCCCCCCAAAGTATTCAAAATGACATTCAAAAAGTGTGTTAATCCTGAACTGGCACACCCCAACAAGTTTGCCCGGTTGGCAGATGAGGGGGATGCCATTTCAGAGCTAGCAGTACTGCAGCAGGACTCTGCCTCTGACCACCAGGGGGGTGTCTGCTCCAGTAAGGAGGGAGGGAGGAGTGCAGGGCAGGCCACAAAGGTACTGGTAGTGGGGGACTCAATTATTAGGGGGACAGACAGGGCGATCTGTCACAAAGACCGGGATCGCCAAACAGTGTGTTGTCTTCCTGGCGCTCGAGTTCGGCACATCGCGGATCAAGTTGACAGGTTGCTGGGTGGGGCTGGAGAAGACCCAGCAGTCATGGTACATATTGGCACCAATGACAAAGTAAGAGGTAGGTGGAGTGTCCTTAAAAATGATTTCAGGGACTTAGGCTGCAAGCTTAAGGCAAGGACCTTCAAGGTAGTATTTTCTGAAATAATACCTGTACCACGAGCCACACCAGAGAGGCAGTGGGAGATTAGGGAGGTATACAAGTGGCTCAGAAGCTGGAGTAGGAAGGAGGGGTTTGGGTTCATGGAGAACTGGGCCGACTTCGCTGTCGTTTACTGGCTCTACCATAGGGACGGGCTTCACCTCAATGGGGGGGTGCAGCTGTGCTTGAGGAGAAGATGGCTAGAAGGGTGGAGGAGTGTTTAAACTAGGGACTGGGGGGGAGGGAACCTACAACATAGAGAGGGAAGATAGTGTAGATAGAGGGGGTGACTTAATAATGTACCTGGGGGTGGAGCGGAGGGAGGGGTTAGAATAGTTAATAGGGATAGGCATCATAGGAAAAAAAAACATGCACCATTGAAGTGCATGTTGACTAATGCCAGAGGAGGATTATGACATAGTAGGTATAAGAGAGACTTGGTTGGACGATAGCTGTGACTGGGCGGTCAACATACAGGGTTATAGTCTATTCAGGAAGGATCGGACAAAACGGAAAGGGGGAGTAGTTTGTCTTTATGTAAAGTCCAATTTGAAGGCCGCACTGCTGGAGGATATTTGGGAGGGAAACGATAATGTGGAGTCATTATGGGTAGAAATATATGGTGATAAAAATTAAAAAAATTCTGATAGGGGTTTGCTATAAGCCATCAAACATAATGGAAGAGCCAGAAGATCAATTATTGAGGCAAATAAACAAGGCAGCAAATCAAAATGATGTGATAATAATGGGGGACTTTAACTATCCTGATATAAACTGGGAGATTGAGACCTGTGAATCTCATAAAGGAAACAGGTTTCTGACTATAGCGAAAGACAATTATGTGTCCCAAATTGTGCAGGGCCCGACCAGAGGGGGTGCCCTACTAGACTTAATATTAACCAACGTACCTGACAGAGCAATTAATGTGCAAGTAGATGGACACCTAGGAAATAGTGATCATAATATAATACATTATAACTTCAATAAGGGAATCTCTCGAGGGGCCACAAAAACAATGAACTTTAGGAAGGCAAAGTTCGATCAACTCAGAGAAGCCCTTAACAATATAAAATGGGATAATGTCCTCAAAAAGAACAATACTGACACTAAATGGGAGACTTTTAAAAATATCTTACATTTCACTGTAAGATGTATATACCTTATGGGAATAAAAGGGTCAGAAATAAAAGAAAACCAATATGGATGAATAAAAATGTTAAGGGGGCAATAAATGACAAAAATAAAGCATTTAAATTACTAAAACAGGACAGCAGTGAAAAAGCATTAAAAAGCTATAGAGAAAAATTTAAAATATGTAAAAAACTGATAAAAGCCGCAAAAATAGAGACAGAAAGACTCATTGCCAAAGAGTGTAAAACTAACCCCAAAATGTTCTTTAACTATATAAATAGCAAAAAGGTCAAAAATGAAAGTGTAGGCCCTTTAAAAAATGATGAGGAAGAAATTATAAACGGGGATCAGGAAAAAGCAAATATATTAAACAAATTCTTCTCCACTGTATTCACTGAGGAAAATGAAATGCCAGGGGAAATACAGTGTCAAAAGGTAAACTCCCCAGTACAGGTCAACTGTCTAACCCAGGAAGAAGTACAGTGTCGCCTACAAAAAATTAAAATAGACAAATCCCCAGGTCCAGATGACATTCACCCCCATGTTCTATAGGAATTAAATAATGTAATAGACAGACCCCTATTTTTAATATTCAGGGACTCTATAGTGACAGGGACTGTTCACCAGGACTGGCGCATGGCAAATGTGGTGCCAATATTTAAGAAGGGGTCAAAAGGTGACCCCGGGAATTATAGACCTGTTAGTTTAACCTCTGTTGTATGTAAATTGTTTGAGGGTTTCCTAAGAGATGCTATTTTGGAATATCTTGATAAAAATAAATGTATGACCCCATATCAGCATGGATTTATGAGGGATCGGTCCTGTCAAACTAACCTGATCAGCTTTTATGAGGAGGTGAGCTCCAGACTGGACCAGGGGCAATCGCTGGATGTCGTATATCTGGATTTTTCCAAAGCATTTGATATGGTTCCACATAAAAGGTTGGTGCATAAAATGAGAAGGTTTGGGCTAGGGGAGAATGTGTGCAAGTGGGTAAGTAACTGGCTCAGTGATAGGAAACAGAGGGTGGTTATTAATGGTACTTATTCTGATTGGGTGACTGTTACTAGTGGGGTACCACAGGGGTCAGTCTTGGGTCCTGTCCTATTTAATATATTCATTAATGACCTTGCAGAGGGGTTGAATAGTAAAGTAGCAATCTTTGCAGATGACACTTAACTCTGTAAAGCGGTAAACACATTAGAGGACAGTGAACTGTTACAAATGGATCTAGATAGGTTGGAGGTTTGGGCTGGGAAGTGGCAGATGAGGTTCAACACTGATAAATGTAAGGTAATGCACTTGGGGAAGAAAAATCTGAGCTGGGATTATGTATTAAATGGGAGAACACTTGGGACGACTGACATGGAAAAGGACTTAGGAGTCTTAGTTAAGAAGTCACATTTGGCTTTTGGAAAGCAAATTTTGCCGAAATGGTTTTTGGGGGGCATGTCACATTTAGGAAGCCCCTATGGTGCCAGAACAGCAAAAAAAAAAAAAAAAACACATGGCATACTATTCTGGAAACTACACCCCTCAAGGAACGTAACAAGGGGAACAATGAGCCTTAGCACCCCACAGGTTTTTGACAAATTTCCGCTAAAGTTGGACAGGAAAAACTTGATTTCTTTCACTAAAATCCTGATGTTACCCCAAATGTTTCATTTTCCCAAGGCATAATTGGAGAAAAAGCCTCCCAAAATGTGTAACCCCATTTCTTCTGAATATGGAAATACCCCACATGTGGATTTAAAGTGCTCTGCGGGCGAACTTCAATCCTGAGAAGAGAAGGAGCGACATTGGGGGTTTGGTGAGAGAATTTGGTTGGAATAGAAGTAGGGGGCCATGGCGTTTACAAAGCCCCCCGTGGTGCCAGAACAGTGGACCCCCTACATGTGACCCCATTTTGGAAACTACACCCCTCACAGAATTTAATACGGGGTGCAGTGAACATTTACACCCCACTGGCATTTGACAGATCTTTGGAACGGTGGGCTGTGCAAATGAAAAATTTAATTTTTCATTTTCACGAACCACTGTTCCAAAAATCTGTCAGACACCTGTGGGGTGTAAATGCTCACGGTACCCCTTATTACATTACACAAGGGGTTTCGTTTCTAAAATGGGGTCATGTGGGGGGGGTCCATTGTTCTGGCACAATGGGGGCTTTGCAAAGCTAGGGGAAGGCCATGTGTGTTTACAAACACACATGGCCTTCAATTTTGGACACATTCTCTCTCCAAAATTTCAGTGGCATTCCTTCTCTTCTGAGCATTGTAGTTTGCACGCAGAGCACTTTACATCCACATATGGGGTATTTATATACTCAGAAGAAATGGGGTTACACATTTTGGTGGGCTTTTTTTCCTATTTTTTATTTTTTCATTTTCACATCCAACTTAAACGAAAATTTGGCAAACACCTTTGGCGTGTTAAGGCTCACTATAACCCTTGTTACATTCTATGAGGGGTGTAGTTTCCAAAATGTGGTCACATCTGTGTATTTATTGTTTTGCGTTTATGTCAGAACTGCTGTAAAATCAGCCACCCCTGTGCAAATCACCAATTTAGACCTCAAATGCACATAGTGCGCTCTCACTCCTGAGCCTTGTTGTGCGTCCGTAGAACATTTTATGCCCACTTATGGGGTATTTCTGTATTCAGGAGAAATTGCGTTACAAATTTTGGGGTCTTTTTTTTCCTTTTACCGCTTGTGAAAATTTAAAATATGGGGCAACACCAGAATGTTAGTGTAAAAATAAATTGGGGGGCGGGGGAGGGGGACTGTGTAGGGGTATGTGTATATGTAGTGTTTTACTTTTCATTTTGTGTAGGTGTGGTGTAGTGTAGTGTTTTTAGGATACATTCACAAGGAAAATTTGCCACATCACAAACTTGAAGCAGAAAACTTGCTGTAAACCCACCCGTGTGAATGTACCCTGTACATTCACATGGAGGGGGCAAACCTCCAGCTGTTGCAAAACTACTACTCCCAGCATGCACTGACAGACCATACATGCTGGAAGTTGTAGTTATGCAACAGCTGGAGGCACATTGGTTGTGAAACACTGAGCGTTTGTTACTTAACTCGCCTCCAGCTGTTGCAAAACTACAACTCCCAGCATGTACAGTCACTCAGTGCATGCTGGGAGTTGTATTTTTGCAACAGCTGGATGCACACTGGTTGCGAAACACAGAGTTAGGTAACAAACTCGGTTTCACAACCAATGTGTCTCCAGCAAAACTGCAACAATCAGCATGCATTGACAGTCGAAGGGCATGCTGAGAGTTGTATTTTTGCAAGAGCTGGAGGCACACTGCTACAACTCCCAGGATGCCCTTTGGTAGTCTGTGCATGCTGGGAGTTGTAGTTATGCAACAGTGAATGCACACTTTTTCATAGAAAAAAATGTGCCTCCAGCTGTTACAAAACTACAACCCCCAGCATGCACAGACTACACACATGCATGCACCACTTGTACACACCATCAACTCCCGGACCAAAACCACCAACTTCTACAATGCACACAGCCATTTGTCCACTCAAACTATCATCCAAAATCACCAAGGAACATTCTTTAGAAGACACTGAGACAATCAATCCTACTCAACAACTTAATTTACAACACAGACACAGTATTGAAATTTCTTTGCAAACTCTGCACACTTCTTTCCTTTGCACAACTCATTTCTTTAGAGATAAAACATTAGGGCTCAATTAACACATAACACATTTAAATACAGTTCTACCTTTTAATCTAAGTCTGGCTGCAAACTGTTCACATCTATCAAACTTTAACCATTTCAAAGTTTTTTAAGGACTTTTTTGGGAGTAGTGAGGTCAGTGTAATTACCCTATTAACAAGATCTCTCAGATGATATATCGGCCTTACAAAGATTGGGACTCAGTACAAACAAAAGGGTGCGTATAGGTACAACCAAAATTTGCCTCCTGATACTAATCTTCTGGTACAAAAGAGACTGGACTGATACATGATATCAGCAGTACGCTAAAAAGATATCAAGGATACAGTAAAAATATACTGGACTGGAATCTACCAGCAGTACAATACACAAAAGATATCGCTTGATACAAAAGATACTGGACTGGCACAATTACTCAGATTACTCTTATACCCCAAAAGTTACCAGCAGTATGATTTCACACAAAAGTTATTCTCTGACACAGATACTGAACTCGTACATACAACTGATATCAGACAATTTTTCACACAAAAGTTATGAGCAGTATGATACTGAACTGGGTTTCTACCAGCAGTACGATTTTACACAAAAGTTACTTAACTGATTAATATATATATATATATATATATATATATATATATATATATATATATATATATATCAGAAGTACATATCTACACAAAAGTTATCAGAAAATGCATCACTATTTACCAGAGATAAATCATAAAAAAAATGTATGGCACTTTTAATTCCCTTGACCGTATCCACTGAATAGATCAAGGAAACTCAAAAATCTAAATCCAAGCAAAAGGTTTTTCTGAATCGAAAATGTCTTTTAGATTCCCTAAAGCTCAAAAATCCCAAAGAAATCTTATTAAGTTCCGAATCAAAAATTTCTGGCTCTTTTAATTCACTAAAGCTCAAAAAAAATTCAAAAGAAATCTTATAATGTAATGCATTTTCGATGTTAACATTTTACTGGTTCTCTCACAATTTCTCCTGATTTGCTAAATTGTGTACTTAGGTTTAAACAGCAGCAATCAGTCACCTGCGACTAGAACTCCTCCGTGAAACTGAGACCACACAGGGGGAATTCCCCGTCGCTAGGGCTAGTCATAATGGGTCGACAAAAGCAATTTCCAAGGCTCCCAGGCTTGCCCAAAAGACACTGATAAGCTACAATTTCATAAAGAAATCAGCAGACTTAACGTGTTCTTGTGGAGATTTTAACTCCTAGTTTGGGCAGTTTTGGTTCCCCCTGGACAGCCGGGAAAGTTTCGGTCCACCAGACTTGGCTCTTCCCTCGAGTGTGGTCCAGGGAACAGAAATCCCACTTCTGACACCAACTGTTAAGGATGCCCTGAGGTGAGGCATTAAAATGTGAGTGACTGCCGCTATATACTGCTGAGTGCCGGCACAAGGAATACACACCAGACAGAATGTTGGTATCATATCTCCTTCTCAGCATACTGCCTAAAGAGCTTCCCAAAGAGTTCTCTTTAATTACACAGAAGTACATTGTTTTTACATTTGACAAAAAAGGGAGGTTTAGTTATGATGTCAAAATCATCATGTTACATTTTGATTGGTTAGTTAAGCTTTATTTCTGTATATTTTAGCCTATTTAGCATCCATCTCTTTCTTGGCCAAAGTTCACTCATGCGGCTCTTTTCACTCTGAGACTGGAAAAACCCAGATCTTTGCCCTTCTGTACAATCTGTATCTTCCTCAAATGTTTTGTCTTCTGACATCTCAGTATGGGCCTCCTGGCATCATTCCAAGGTTTCTTAGTTGCAAGCAAATAGCAAGCTTTTTGGGTTAAGGGTAGTTTAACAAATATCTTTCTCCAGCATCAGCAATGGCATATTAGTATTAATATATTGATCAGTCATCAGAAGCATAAGGGTCATCCTTATCAGCACCATGGGGGCTTTGTAAACGCGCATGGCCTTCAATTCCAGCCAAATTCTCTCTCCAAAATGTTTTTTGTTAGCTTCTTCCCTTCTGAGCCCTTTAGTGTGCCTGCAGAGCACTTAACTTCCACATATGGGGTATTTTCTTACTCAGAAGAAATAGTGTTAAAAATTTTGGGGTCTTTTTTACTATTATCCCTAGTGAAAAAGAAAAATTAGGGGGTAACGCCAGCACTTTAGTGAAAAAAAAATCAAATATTTCATTTACACGTCCAACTTTAACGAAAATTTGTCAAACACCTGTGGGGTGTAAAGGCTCTGTGACTTGCAACAGGTTTGTACAGTCGGTCCAACATATGCAGGGTGGAATTCCAACGTGTGGCAACGTGTGCTTTGTGGTGTACGAGTGGCTGAAGTGCATGCAAAGTTTCCTTCCCATTCTTAGGATGTCTTGCAAACGGGGAGAACACTTCAGGAACTGCTTGACAACCAGATTGAACACGTGTGCCATGCAGGGCCCATGTTTCACCCTTCCTTGTTGCAGCCCGGCCAAGATGTTCTTCCCATTGTCGGTCACTAGAGATGAGCGAATCGAAGCTGACAAACCTGAATTCGTTACAATTTCATGAAATATTCGATTCGCAACGAATGCGAATATCGCTGCAATTCTATCGCGCGAATCGCTTAATTAAATTCCATTTTACAGGGTTCCTGGCTAAAGGAGACCTAAAATGGCAGATCCACATGTGAGTACATGGGGCAGGGGATTATGGGAGGGCGGGAAAGTACGACGGGAAGGAAGGATGATCCTGAATCACATGCAAGATGCAGCCTATCAGCATTCATTAGAAAAAAAGGAATCCCGGCACAACAATTTATTGCTGAAGGTAAAGCTTTTTATTCAAGCATGTGTTACATAGGTGAACGCAGCACGGGTTGCGGCCATTCCAGCCTTTATCAACTGCATAGTAATAGTACAGACTGACGTGCTATTTATGCGCCAACCGCTCAATAATTATGTCATCAGTGATCCCAGACCGCGTCCCCCGTGACGTTGTGCTCTCACAAATTTATGAATGGAGACAAGCCCATAGTATCGGGGGTGGTTACTTCAGGCCGGACGTTGCAACTATGGAAAGAAGAAAAAATGCATAAGTGGCTATATGGTAATTATATTCAATATAAAAGGCTAGATAGTTCATAATCGCAGTTCAGACCACGAGGTTCCAATGTACCAATTTTATGAATCCAATAAGCCTCCTTACGGGCTAAAAGTTTTTTAATGTCATCGCCCCTTTGTGGGGGAATTACCTCGTCAATTTTTTGATATTGTAGCTGAGCGATGTTATGATTTTTAGCATGAAAATGGTTCGATATTGGCAGCAGTAAATTTTTACATCGAATACTGGATTTATGCCTGTTAATGCGGTCCCATACACGCTGAGTAGTCTCCCCAACGTATAGGAGACCGCATTTGATAAGGTAGACAACATTCCTAGATTGACATGTAAAAAAACATTTTACTGGAAAGGATTTGCCGGAGTATGGGTACGGAGTAATTTTATTATTCTTCATAACATTACTGCATTGAGAGCAACTTAAAGAGGGAAATGTGCCTTTTTTCAGAGTGCTCAAAATGGACTGACGTGTTTTCTTCATACTCCCGACATCTGCTCTGATCAGTTTATCTTTAATATTGGGAGCCCTTTTATTACAGATTAGTGGAGCATTGATAAATTCCTCCACATCTGGGTACGATCTACCCAGGATGCACCAATGTTCTTTAACAATTTTATCAATCTTATGACTCAACGGGTGAAAACTTCTGACAAAGGGGATACATTTTTTAACTTCTTTCGATTTAGTTCCCTCCTCATTCCTGGTACAGGGTTCACGTTCAGGATTTTTTCAGGATAACCCCGTTGTCTGAACTTTTCATTCAACTCCTGTATATGTTGCTCTCTGAAGATGGAGTCTTTTACTATCCTTGTAATTCTTTGTTTTTGGGATAGTGGGATCGATTTTTTTATAGCTGGAGGGTGGGAGCTTGAGCAATGGAGCAGACTGTTTTTGTCGGTAGAGGTCCTGTGTTGATGTGAATTTAAGTTCCGATCTTACATTATTAAAAAATTCAAAAAACTCGATCAATGAGGAATGTGGCCCCTCCCATATGCGTACAATATCGTCTATATATCGGCGCCAAACTTTGGCATATTGCTGAAATAAAAGATTGGTATAAACATACTGTTCTTCAAAAAAAGGCCATATATGCATTAGCATAGGGGGGGCCACATTCGCCCCCATCGCCGATCCTCGCTGCTGCTGAAAAAACGAATCCTCATAAAGAAAGAAATTCTCTTAAAACGATGTTTAACATTTCCTCCAGAAATTATTTTTGTAAACTTCGTTGAAGCAGCCACATGGCTGCTTCGATCCCCTTGTTGTGATCAATTGACGTATACAGAGATACAACGTCTATAGTGACCAATATAGTATCATCTGGAATTCCTGTTACTGTCTCGATTGTTCTCAAAAAATCTGTTGTATCCAGAAGAAATGCCGGGGTTGTTTTTGCCCATGGTGTCAATTAGAGATGAGCGAATCGAATTTGACGAACCCGATTTGTTACGAATTTCATGAAAAATTCGATTTGCAACTAATACGAATATCACCGCGATTCTAAAGCACGAATCGCTTCATTAAACTCCATTTTACAGCGTTCCAGGCTATTGGAGACCTAAGATGGCGGATCCACATGTGAGTACATGGGGCAGGGGATTATGGGAGGGCGGGAAACAGCGGCTGGAATGAAGGTAGGCGGGCTGACCCTGAACACATGTAAGATGCAGCCTATCAGTGTTCACTGACCCTTGTGATGTCACAGCCCCTATATAATCGGCGGCCATCTTGCCTCTCTTCATTTCATCTATGCACTCAGATAGAGAGGACGGGACTGCGTGTGTGTGAATAGCTCATACCACAGCGTTACACTGCAACTGCTAGTCACATCAGCATTAGGGAAAGACAGGAGTGCAGAGTGCTGTGCTGTTACACTGAGAAGGATCATTGATATCTAAACCTCCTATTCACGTTATTGAGCATTGCAGCAGAGAGGGGCAGATAGCTGTCAGCTGCCTCATACAGATCTCCAAGCTGCCTGAACTTTCTGAAGCATCTTATCTCCTCATTTTTCAGCCCAATTGAGTTTTTTTTTTTTGCTCCACAAATCTTCTGCTGCTCAGAATTGTGTAACAGAGTGCAATTTAGGGTTTAATCCCTGGATTATTTTTTTTTGTGGTGCTTCACTGTTGGGTCCTGCTGCAGTTCAGAAATAAGTCATATTAGGTGAAAAATTGTAAAAAGGCACTAAAGTCCACACTGTTACTCTGTCTCTGTGCTAAATTCAGTGTTATACCACACGTTATACACCTGCAGGTGTATTAACCCCTTAAGGACACATGACGTTCTCATACGTCTCCATTTCCGAGTCCTTAAGGACACATGACGTATGAGAACGTCATGTGTTTTACCGGCCCCCCGCAACCATCTGGAGCGGAGCCGGTCCCCGATGCCTGCTGAAATCGTTCAGCAGGCATCGGGGCATATCGCCCAGGGGGGTCATTATGACCCCCCATGTCGGCGATGGCCGCAGATCGCTGGACAATTCAGTCCAGCGATCTGCGGCGGATTCCGGGTCAATCGGGTCTCCAGTGCCGGACGACCAATCAGGGTGCCTGCTGCGAATGTCACTCCCGCAACCCGCTCCGCCCCTCTTCCGGAGGACGTGAGCGGGTGCGGGACGTGCACCCCGGGTGCTGGGGACCCCGATCCCCGGCGCCCTTGTTGGGATCGGGGCCCCAGGAGCAGCGGCGGCGGCGGAGACGACGAGGGACTGACCTGTGCGGCGAGGATCGTTGGAGGTGAGTGACAGCCTCCTGCTGTTGCTTAGCAACAGCTCCCAGCATGCAAAAAGGGCATGCTGGGAGCTGTAGTTATGCAACAGCAGGAGGCAGACCACCACAACTCCCAGCATGCCCTTATGTAGTTTTGCAACAGCTGGAGGCACATTCTTTCTATGGAAAAGTGTACCTTCAGCTGTTGTGTAACTACAACTCCCAGCTTGCACAATCAGCTAAAGTGCATGCTGGGAGTTGTAGTGGTGCATCTGGTGGTTGCATAACTACAACTCCCAGTATGCCCGTTTGCTGTCGGTGACTGCTGAGAGTTGTAGTTTTGCAACAGCTGAAGGCACACTGAGTTAAGTAGCAAACCAGTGTGTCTCCAGCTGTTGCATAACTACAATCCCCAGCATCCCCAGCCAAAGTAGTATGCCTCCAGCTGTTGCATAACTACAACACACAGCATGCCCTTCCGCTGTCCGTACATGCTGGGGGTTGTAGCTTTTGCAACAGCTGAAGGCACACTGGTTGCAAAACACAGTTTGTTACCAAACTCGGTGTTTCACAACCAGTGTGCCTCCAGCTGTTGCAAAACTACAACTCCCAGCATGCACTGATAGACCGTACATGCTGGGAGTTGTAGTTTTGCAACAGCTGGATTACCCCCCCAATGTGAACGTACAGGGTACACTCACATGGGCGGAGGATTACAGTAAGTATCCGGCTGCAAGTTTGAGCTGCGTCAAATTTTCTGCCGTAGCTCAAACTGCCAGCGAGAAACTACTGTGAACCCCCGTCCGTGCGACTGTACCCTAAAAACACTACACTACACTAACACAAAATAAAATAAAAAGTAAAAAACACTACATATACACATACCCCTGTACCCAATAAAAATGAAAACCGTCTGGTACGCCACTGTTTCCAAAACGGAGCCTCCAGCTGTTGCAAAACAACTACTCCCAGTATTGCCAGATAGCCGTTGACTGTCCAGGCATGCTGGGAGTTTTACAACAGCTGGAGGCACCCTGTTTGGGAATCACTGGCGTAGAATACCCCTATGTCCACCCCTATGCAAGTCCCTAATTTAGGCCACAAATGCGCATGGCGCTCTCACTTTGGAGCCCTGTCGTATTTCAAGGCAACAGTTTAGGGCCACATATGGGGTATCGCCGTACTCGGGAGAAATTGGGCTTCAAATTTTGGGGGGTATTTTCTGCTATTACCCTTTTAAAAAATGTAAAATTTTTGGGAAAACAAGCATTTTAGGTAAAAAAAATATATATTTTTTTACATATGCAAAAGTCGTGAAACACCTGTAGGGTATTAAGGTTCAAATTACCCCTTGTTACGTTCCCCGAGGGGTCTAGTTTCCAAAATGGTATGCCATGTGTTTTTTTTTTGCTGTCCTGGCACCATAGGGGCTTCCTAAATGCGGCATGCCCCCAGAGCAAAATTCGCTTTCAAAAAGCCAAATGTGACTCCTTCTCTTCTGAGACCTGTAGTGCGCCAGCAGAGCACTTTTCACACCCATATGGGGTGTTTTCTGAATCGGGAGAAATTGGGCTTCAAATTTTGGGGGGTATTTTCTGCTATTACCCTTTTTAAAATTGTAAAAATTTTGGGAAACCAAGCATTTTAGGTAAAAAAAATATATATTTTTTTACATATGCAAAAGTCGTGAAACACCTGTAGGGTATTAAGGTTCACATTACCCCTTGTTACGTTCCCCGAGGGGTCTAGTTTCCAAAATGGTATGCCATGTGTTTTTTTTTTTGCTGTTCTGGCACCATAGGGGCTTCCTAAATGCGGCATGCCCCCAGAGCAAAATTTGCTTTCAAAAAGCCAAATGTTACTCCTTCTCTTCTGAGACCTGTAGTGCGCCAGCAGAGCACTTTTCACCCCCATATGGGGTGTTTTCTGAATCGGGAGAAATTGGGCTTCAAATTTTGGGGGGTATTTTCCGCTATTACCTTTTTTAAAAATGTAAACATTTCGGGAAAACAAGCATTTTAGGTAAAAAAAAATTTTTTTTTTTTACATATGCAAAAGTCTTGAAACACCTGTAGGGCATTAAGGTTCACTTTACCCCTTGTTACGTTCCCCGCGGGGTCTAGTTTCCAAAATGGTATGCCATGTGTTTTTTTTTTGCTGTTCTGGCACCATAGGGGCTTCCTAAATGCGGCATGCCCCCAGAGCAAAATTTGCTTTCAAAAAGCCAAATGTGACTCCTCTTCTGAGACCTGTAGTGCACCAGCAGAGCACTTTTCATCCCCATATGGGGTGTTTTCTGTATCGGGAGAAATTGGGCTTCAAATTTTGGGGGGTATTTTCTGCTATTACCCTTTTTAAAAATGTAAAATTTTTGGGAAACCAAGCATTTTAGGTAAAAAAAAATATATTTTTTTTTTACATATGCAAAAGTCGTGAATCACCTGTAGGGTATTAAGGTTCACTTTACCCCTTGTTACGTTCCCTGAGGGGTCTAGTTTCCAAAATGGTATGCCATGTGTTTTTTTTTGCTGTCCTGGCACCATAGGGGCTTCCTAAATGCGGCATGCCCCCCAAAAACCATTTGTCGCTCCTTCCCTTCTGAGCCCTCTACTGCGCCCGCCGAACAATTAACATAGACATATGAGGTATGTGCTTACTCGAGAGAAATTGGGTTTCAAATACAAGTAAAAATTTTCTCCTTTTTATGCCTTGCAAAAATTCAAAAATTGGGTCTACAAGAACATGCGAGTGTAAAAAATGAAGATTTTGAATTTTCTCCTTCACTTTGCTACTATTCCTGTGAAACACCTAAAGGGTTAATACACTTACTGAATGTTTTTTTGAATACTTTAGGGGGTGTAGTTTTTATAATGGGGTCTTTTATGGGGTATTTCTAATATGAAGACCCTTCAAATCCACTTCAAAACTGAACTGGTCCCTGAAAAATAGTGAGTTTGAAAATTTTGTGAAAAATTTCAAAATTGCTGCTGAACTTTGAAGCCCTCTGGTGTCTTCCAAAAGTAAAAACTCATAAATTTTATGATGCAAACATAAAGTAGACATATTGTATATGTGAACCCAAAAAAAAAATATTTTGAATATCCATTTTCCTTACAAGCAGAGAGCTTCAAAGTTAGAAAAATGCAAAATTTTCATTTTTTTCATCAAATTTTGGGATTTTTCACCAAGAAAGGATGCAAGTTACCATAAAATTTTACCACTAAGTTAAAGTAGAATATGTCACGAAAAAACAATCTCGGAATCAGAATGATAACTAAAAGCATTCCAGAGTTATTAATGTTTAAAGTGACAGTGGTCAGAATTGCAAAAAACGCTCCGGTCCTTAAGGTATAAAATGGCCTGGTCCTTAAGGGTTTAAAGAAAAAAACGTTTTTCCTGCATACAAATACGCTTTTTCAGTGGCCTTATCATTACAAAGGGCCTACATACAAGCAAATAGCGTACCGTATACTACCTTTTTTTCTGCCTCTGTGCTAAATTCAGTGTTATACCACACGTTATACACCTGCCGGTGTATTAAAGAAAAAAAAAGTTTTTCCTGAGTACAAATACGCTTAACAGTGGCCTTATCATTGCAAAGGGCCTAAATACAAGCAAATAATGTACCATATACTACCTTTTTTTCTGTCTCTGTGCTAAATTAAGTGTTCTACCACACGTTATACACATGCTGGTGTATTAAAGATAAAAAAGGTTTTCCTGCGTACAAATACGCTTAACAGTGGCCTTATCATTGCAAAGGGCCTAAATTCAAGCAAATAGCGTACCATATACCACCTTACAGCGTACAAATACGCTTAACAGTAAGCTCATCTAACAGTGAGCTAAATTCAGTGCTATTCCACACATTAGTATACACCGGCTGGTGTATACAACAAAAAAATAGTTTTTTCTTGCGTATAAATACGCTTAACAGTGCGCTCGTCATTGCAAAGGGCATACATAGAACCAAGTAGTGTACTATTTACTACCTGTTATTCTGTCTCTGTGCTAAATTCAGTGCTATTCCACACATTAGTATACACCTGCTGGTGTATTAAAAAAAAAAAGAAGTGTTTTTTCTGCGTAGAAATACGCATACCAGTGCGCTCATCATTGCAACGGGCATACATACAACAAAGGAGTGTACTATTTAGTAACTGTTATTCTGTCTAGGGCCTATATACTTTGAAAGGACAGCCGTAAGTAATCGACTGCTGCTGTTCTATACCCTCATAAACGCACTAAGTATGTCAGGCAGGGAAGTGCCATGACGTTCACATAGAAGGGTCAGAGGCATACATACGTCAGACAGAGTTGGCAGCAGACTTGGGGCTAGTGGCAGCAGGAGTTGCAGCAATAGGCCTGAGTTCCCGTTGACACCCAGCGGTCGTGTCGTCGACCCATCTCTCCTCGTCAATTGGTTTGCACACTCATCTCCATCATCACAAGCAACATCTCACAACCCCAGTCAAGAGTCAGTGGGTTCCTCAGACACAACCCTCAGTTGGCATGGCCTGGGAGCAGTCCCCGTAATCCCATTGCCTTTGTCCTATGCTGTTCCCTCTCCCAAAGAAGTATCTCATGCTTTGGGTTCAGCTCCACTATTTAGTGAGGACGATGTAATAGAGGACAGTCAGCAGCTAATGGGCAGCCAAGAATGTGAGGAGACATGCGTCGCTTGCTCCGCAAGGCGGGCAAGTAGTGATGCGGAGAGTGACGTGGGAGTCGGTGTTTCAATTGTTCAGGGTACTGAGGCAGACACTGTTGTGGAACACGAGGAGGAAATCAGTGACGTGCATACATCTTTTGATGATGATGAAGCCGATCGCAATTGGGAGCCGGTTGCAGAAGCCGGGGCGTCATCATCATCAAGAAAAGAGATTTGCTCTTTGTCTATGAGGCAGCAAGGCGGTAGCACGGTTGGCAATCAGCGTGGTGGTGGCAGAAGTGGAAATTCAGGAGCCAAACGTGCCAGGGGGAGACCACCTGCTTCGCGGCAAGCTACCATTCAGGGAGGTAGTGGAACAGGGGTTCCTGGAGACGGCGCCAATAGCAGTGAAATAGTGCGGACTGCGGGTGGGAAAATCAGCTACTCTGCAGTGTGGTTGTTCTTCATAAAGAATCTGGAGGACCTTAGCGTAGTCACATGCAAAATCTGTCGGCAGAAAGTGAAGCGTGGCCAGGGTCCCAATCTTGGCACCACGGCCCTGCGTCAACACATGATTCGCCACCATAAAGCAGCCTGGGATAACCGTGGCTCCCAGGTAGTGGTCCAGCCTGCCGCATCACCCAGTGGCCATCCGCTCCCTCCGTCATCAAGCCAAGGCTCCACCACCTCAGTAGAAGGGAGCATTGTGTCAAACCCTCCTTCTTGCGCTCCTGCTTCTTCCGCTCATAGTCAGCCATTCCGCCAACAATCGATCGGCGAAGCCATGTCCAAGAGACAACAGTATGCGCCCACTCATCCAACGGCGCAGAAGTTGAATGTGCTCCTGTCCAAGTTGCTGGTGTTTCAGTCCCTCCCTTTCCAACTGGTGGACTCTGCAGTTTTCAGGGAATTGATGGCTTGTGCCGAGCCGAGGTGGAGAGTCCCAAGCCGTCATTTCTTTGCGAAGAAGGCAGTACCAGCCCTGCATAAGTTTGTACAAGAGAAGGTGGGCCAGTCCTTGAGCCTGTCAGTGTATTCAAAAGTGCACGGCAGCGCCGACGTGTGGAGCTGTAACTACGGGCAGGGACAATACATGTCTTTTACGGCCCACTGGGTAAATGTTGTTCCTGCACAGCCACAACAGCAACTTGGACAGGTCACACCACTTCCTCCTCCACGCTCTGGCTCCCAGGCAGTTGGTCCTTTTACAGTGTGCGCCTCCTCCTCCCCAGTGTCCTCGGCCTCCACTGCACGCCCAAATCTCGGTGGCCCTTCAGCGTACCACGTGTGTAGGGCACAGCGGTGTCAAGCCGTCCTTCACATGGTTTGCCTATGCGAACAGAGCCACACAGGGGAGGAACTGCTAAAGTTCATTAGGGAAGAAATCCGAGTATGGCTTACTCCACGAAATCTGGAAATGGGAACCATGGTGACCGACAATGGGAAGAACATTGTGGCCGCGCTGCGACAAGGAAGTGTGAACCATTCGCCCTGCATGGCACACGTGTTGAATCTACGGTATCCCACAACATAGTCCCATTTGTGACGTTGCCACACGTTGGAATTCAACCCTCCATATGTTGGACAGACTATACGAACAAATAAAAGCCATCACGGATTTTTTGTTGATACAAGCAGATAGGAGTACTCTCCTGTGTAACTTCAGTGTGAACGAGTGGCAGCTCATACGTTACACCTGCCGTTTTCTGAGGCCCTTTGAGGAAGCCACATTTTTTGTTAGTCGCTCGAATTACGCCAAGAACGATGTAATTCCACTCCTACATTTACTCCAAAAAATAATTGAAAACATGGCTGGTCACGGCAATGGAGATGTTGCTCCTACATCAGAAGGCTACATGAGTCCTGTGGGGGATGAACTGGAGGAGTATGGGCAGAGCGGAGCACAGTTTACGTTGGATGAGATGGCCAGTGTTTCTGGTCATTGGACAGGAGAGGAGGAGCAGGACCAGCCAGGGGAGCTGGAGAGTTATTACGAGGGAGGCGAGACAGAGGACCCAGACACACCGTGGCAGTATGCAGTGGAGATGGAGGCAGGTAGTCCCAGCGAGTCACTGTCACAAATGGCACGATGCATGCTGAGTTCCTTGCGTAGTGACCCCCGAGTTGTCAAAATTCGTCAGCGCGATGACTTCTGGATCTCCACCTTATTAGACCCTCGCTACCGGCCCAGAATGGGGGCCTTTTTTACACCCACTGAGAGGGAGGACAAACTGACCTACTTCAGGGAGCTTCTACGTAGTCGGTTGGCCGATGCCAATCAGCCACATGGTCCATCCACTCGCAGGTCTGACTCGGGGGGCCCTCTGCGCTCACCTTCCACTGCCCTGGCTGCTGGGGAGGGGAGGGGTGGCAGGAGCAATACCGGCTAAATCAGCAGCAGCCTGAGTCTACAGTCGCTGATGAGTAGCTTCCTTCAGCCGCATAGTGAAGCTACTCATCAGCAGCAGGGGGACATGGAGCAGGACCTGAACCAGCAGGTGTGGCTTACCTCAACATGACCCAACCAACAACTATTGAAGATCCGCTGGACTTCTGGGCAGCCAAACTTGATTTATGGCCGCAACTAGCAGATTTTGCCCGGGAAAAACTGTCCTGCCCGGACAGTAGTGTGCCATCAGAGCCGGGTGCGGCCGGGGCCATAGTCACCCCAAGGCGAACTCATCTGTCCACTAAAAATGTGGAGGGACTGACGTTTGTCAAGATGAATCAGGGATGGATCAGCCAGGATTTCCAGCCACCAATGACAGATGGGTCTGAGTAGATTGACCATGCTCCCACAACAAAATTTTCTCTATTGTGGTTGGTTATGAAACCCTCTGGGGAAGACCTGGGCATTGTACGGCCCGCTTGCCACATACAGCCCTTTGATTGGCTCTGACCGGCCCGCGCTGATTGGGGGACAACTATGCTGCCTAATCTGGGGGACAACTATGCTCCTAATCTGGGGGACATCTATGCTGCCTGATCTGGGGACATCTATGCTGCCTAATCTGGGTGACATCTATGCTGCTTAATCTGGGTGACATCTATGCTGCCTAATCTGGGGGACAACTATGCTCCAAATCTGGGGGACATCTATGCTGCCTAATTTGGGTGACATCTATGCTGCCTAATCTGGGGGACAACTATGCTCCTAATCTGGGGGACATCTATGCTGCCTAATTTGGGTGACATCTATGCTGCCTAATCTGGGGGACAACTATGCTCCTAATCTGGGGGACATCTATGCTGCCTAATCTGGGGGACATCTATGCTGCCTACTCTGGGGGACAAGTATGCTCCTAATCTGGGGGACATCTATGCTGCCTAATCTGGGTGACATCTATGCTGCCTAATCTTGGGGACAACTATGCTCCTAATCTGGGGGACATCTATGGTGCCTACTCTGGGGGACAAGTATGCTCCTAATCTGGGGGACATCTATGCTGCCTAATCTGAGGGACAACTATGCTCCTAATCTGGGGGACATCTATGCTGCCTAATCTGGGGGACAAGTATGCTCCTAATCTGGGGGACATCTATGCTGCCTACTCTGGGGGACAAGTATGCTCCTAATCTTGGGGACATCTATGCTGCCTAATCTGGGTGACATCTATGCTGCCTAATCTGGGTGACATCTATGCTGCCTAATCTGGGGGACAACTATGCTCCTAATCTGGGGGACATCTATGCTGCCTAATCTGGGTGACATCAATGCTGCCTAATCTGGGGGACATCTATGCTGCCTAATCTGGGGGACAAGTATGCTCTTAATCTGGGGGACATCTATGCTGCCTAATCTGGGGGACAACTATGCTCCTAATATGGGGAAAACTGATGCTTCTGGCCTTGGGCCTATAATTTTTTGAAGTTTAGCAATAGCTAAATACATGCTTAATGCACATGTCAACATTGATCTTTAAATGTAATGGGTTATGAAACCCTCTTGGGTACTGCAAATGACTGCTCCAGACTCATTCTGTGTCTTTCACAAACTACTTGCCTCCCTGGTGCCTCAGGCCTTTGGCCTATAATTTTTTGAACTTTAGCAGTAGCTAAATATATGCTTAATGCAAACGTAAACATTGATCTTTAAATGTAAGGGGTTATGAAAACCTCTTGGGTATTGCAAATGCATGCTCCAGACTCATTCTGTGTCTTTCAGGAACTACTTGCCTCCCTGGTGCCTCTGGCCTTAAATTTTTGTATGTTTAGCAGTAGCTAAATACATGCTTAATGCAAATTTCAACAATGATCGTTAAATTCTCTGCGCTCTGCCAGGGCCTTCTCCTACCCCGCCTGGGCCGATCCGAGGACCTCACTAACCAACTCACTAACTAATCCAATTGCTTATAGCGACGGGCGGTGTGTACAAAGGGCAGGGACTTAATCAACGCCAGTTTATGACCCTCACTTACTGGTAATTCCTCGTTTTAAGGTTAAATAATTGCAATCCCAGATCCCTATCGCGAACTGGTTTCAGCGTACAACACGCACCTGTCCTTGAAAGATAGAGACACGCTAAACCGTTCAGTGGAGCGCTAGTGCGGCCCAGGACATCTGAGGCCATAACACACCTGTTATTGCTCGATCTCGCAATTGATCGGGCAAGGTAAGGGGTTATTAAAGCCTCTTGGGTACTGCTGAGGCCTACTCCTGACTGCTCTTGGTGCAATGTATGGGGTAATTAAACTCTCTTGGGTAGTGTTATTGTTAAATTTACTGATAATTTTATCAGTAATAAAATTGAATTTTGCAGAATGCTAACCGTTACACAACATAACGCTTGTTGCGTGTGATTTTTTAATGAAAAAAACAGGTATTTTGTCAGACAATTTCAAAAAAATTTGGCGTTTTTTTGGGGTGGATTGTGAAGCCCGGGTGTGTACTCGTGCATCAGCCAACTCCAGGCTGTGTCTTTCAGGCAACCTATGGGTTCCTGATGCCGCAAAGGAGGGGCCTGGGTTTTGGAATAAAAAATTTTTGTATTGCGGGTGCTACCAAAAAAGATGAACACACCCTAATCCGTTCAGTGGAGCGCGCCTGCGGCCCCGGACATCTGAGGGCATAACACACCTGTTATTGCTCGATCTCAGAAGAAGGGGGGTTCATCATCGGGAGAAGAGATTTGCAGGTTGCCCTTGAGTCAGCAAGGCGGTAGCACGGTTGGCAGTCAGCGTTGTGTGGCAGTAGTTTAAATTCTGGAGCCAAACGTGCCCGGGGGATGAAAGATAGAGACACGCGGCCCCGGAAATCTGAGGGCATAACACACCTGGTATTGCTCGATCTCGCAATTGATTGTTCAAAGGTAGGGGGTTATTAAAGCCTCTTGGGTACTGCTGAGGCCTACTCTTGACTGCTCCTGGTGTAATGTATGGGGTAATTAAACACTCTTGGGTAGTGTTTTTTTTTAAATTTACTGATAGTTTTATCGGTAATAAAATTAAATTTTCCAGAATGCTAATCGTTACACAACGGAACGCTTGTTGCGTGTGATTTTTTTTATGAAAATGTAAAAAAAAACAAAAAATGGACAGGGATTAACTTTGCTTCATCATTTTAGGTGAAAAAGTCCTTTGGTGATCTGATCTTTTGGAGACAGATGCGCTTACACACATATTGAATTAGTTTTTGTAAAAAAAATTCAAACATTGTGTGGTTTATTATTTTTGAGAAGAATGTCTTTGGGTGGTCCACCGTCCTGCATTATAGAGTCTTGTGAACTGTTGGATGTGCGCTTGTTCTTACACAAAGGTATTTCTTTAAAAAAATTCTAAAACTTTGTTGTTTTTTGGAGGGGATTGTGAAGCCCGGGTGTGTACTGGTGCATCAGCCAACTCCAGGCTGTGTCCTTCAGGCAATATATGGGTTCCTGATGCCGCAGAGGTGGGGCCTGGGTCTGGAAATTTCTAATTTTTGGATAGCGGGTGCTACCTATGAGAAATCTTTGTCAAAAATTTCATATATTGTGTTGTTTTTTGGGGGGGGATTGTGAAGCCCTGGTGTGTAGTGTACTAGTGCATCAGCCAACTCCACGCTGTGCCATTCGGCCACTAAATGGTCTCCTCTTGCTGCCAACATGTCCACGCTGTGTCATTCAGCCACTATATGGTGTCCTCATGCTGCCAACACCTCCACGCTGTGCCATTCAGCCACTATATGGTGTCCTCATGCTGCCAACACCTCCACGCTGTGCCATTCAGCCACTATATGGTGTCCTCATGCTGCCAACACCTCCACGCTGTGCCATTCAGCCACTATATGGTGTCCTCATGCTGCCAACACCTCCATGCTGTGCCATTCATCCACTATATGGTGTCCTCATGCTGCCAACACCTCCACGCTATGTCATTCAGTCACTATATGGTGTCCTCATGCTGCCAACACCTCCACGCTATGTCATTCAGTCACTATATGGTCTCCTGACACTGATGCCACCACCAGGCTTTGTCATTGTGATGCTGTGCGGCAGTGATTCTAAGAGCGATGACGGTAATCTGCATGCTATTCTGAATAACAGTATTATTTCACTACCCCAGCACACTCCATATGCGTTTTAGGACACAGTAAAGTGTTCTATACCCCTATAGAGGCTGTATGTAGGCTAGAAATAGCCTTTTTTAATATTGATTAGCCGCAAAAAAAATTTGGATCGAAACAAACTTTTCGGGAAAATTCGGCAAATCGTCCAAATCGAATTTTTTGAAAAGTTCGCTCATCTCTAGTGTCAATGAATTTTCTAATACAATAGAAAGAGGTGACAAGATTGATTCCGTGGGTGCCACGATCGGGCGACCCGGGGGATTCATCAAGTCCTTATGGATCTTTGGTAATATTTAAAATACCGCTATGATGGGGTGATCCTTTTGTAAATAAGCAGCTAGCTTCTCATCTATGACTTTGTGTTCCCGATATTTCTTTACCAATCCTGTGATTAAATTCCATATGTGGGGTTGGGGCTCTCTCTCAATTTTTTTATATGTCTCACTATCTGCCAGCTGGCGTGATATTTCTCTTTTATATTTCACAGTATCCATAACTACTATCCATAACTACTATGGAACCGGACGGTTTTATAGTAATGTTCCTGTCAGTAGAGAGTGAATCAAGAGCTCATCTTTCTAGTGTAGACATATTATAAACTGGGAATTTCCCCTGTTCTATTTCTTTAACAAGTTTATCCACATCAGATTTAACCAGTTGTACAAAAGTCTCAGCAGGATGATCTGATTTTGGTGGATTATATCTACTGCGAAGGTGCAGATCCAAGTCCTCCAAAATCATGATACTCGCTGCAGGACCCAGGTGTGTAGATGTTGCAGTCTCTCCCATGTGTTTTTAATCTAAACCGACGGAATAATCTTTCCAAGTCGATATTGTGTCCAGTTTCTGTACTGGACTAAAAGAAAGTCCCCTCTGGAGAACTGCAATTTCTACTGATGAGAGAAATCGTGATGAAATATTAGTAACTAAAAAATCAGTATTACCTGGACCTCCCGGTTCGCCGATGATGGCTGAGCCCTCGTCTTCTCCTCGGCATCCTCTTCTCCGTGGAAAAAAAGGAGGGCATCGGTTGTGGCGAGTGTTGGATTGATTGCTGGAACTGGAGGAGGAGTATCCTCCACGGTTGTATGAGGCATTTCCTCGTCGAGAGGAGGCGGTGGGCTCCCGCCATCTGTAGATTTTTTTTTTAAAATAAAAATCTTTACCTTCAGCAAGAAATTGGTGTGACGGGATTCATTTTCTTCTACTGGATTTACCCCGTCCCTGGCACCCATCCTATCTCTACAGTGCCGTCCTTACTATTCTCTGGACATCAGCATTCATTGACCCCTGTGATGTCACAGCCCTATATAATCGGCAGCCATCTTGCCTCTCTTAATTTCATTCATGCACTCAGAGAGAGAATACGGGCTGCACATCTGTGTGTGAATTGCTTATACCACAGTGTACCACTGGCAACTGTTAGTCACATCAGCATTGTGGACAGGCAGAAGTGATTTGGTGTTCTCACTGAGAAGGATCTTATGATATAAACCTATTCACGTTAATGAGCATTTCATCAGAGAGGGGCAGATAGCTTTTCGTTGCCTCATACATATCAACAAGCTGCCTGAACTTTATGAACCATCTTATCACCTTATTTTTCAGCTTTTATTTCCTCCAGAAATCATCTGCTGCTTATAATTGTGTGTAGACTGTATAAAAACCAGTGCACACGATTCTTAACACTCTGTGACAGAGTTTTCTTTTGTTTGTTTTTTGTTGGTGGTGCTGCACTGTTGTGTCCTGCTGCTGTTCACAAATACGTTTTTTTAGAGGACTGTAGTGCATGTGTCTGCCCTCATACGTGCATACCACATACCTACATCAAAGCAGTTTACTATTTTGTATCTGTAACAAGTCTAGATACAGGGAAAGTCCTGGCAAAAGTAAACACCTGCTGGTGTTTTACAAAGATAATGAGTTTTTCTGTATATTGTTGCGCATTTTCCTGCCCTCATGAGTGCATACCGCATACGTACATCCAAGTAGTGTACCATTTTGTACCTGTTAATCTGTCAAGGGCTTACATACTGTAAAAGTCCAAACAATAGTACTCACTGGCTGGTGTTTTACAAAAATTACAGAGTTTTTAGGCTCATTGTAGCACATTTTCTGCCCTCATCAGTGCATACCGCATACGTAGATCCAAGTAGTGTACCATTTTGTAACTGTTAATCTGTCAAGGGCCTATATACTGTGAAAGTCCAAACAATAGTACTCACTGGCTGGTGTTTTACAAAAATTGCAGAGTTTTTAGGCTCATTGTAGCGCATTTTTCTGCCCTCATCAGTGCATACCGCATACGTACATCCAAGAAGTGTATCATTTTGTAACTGTTAATCTGTCAAGGGCCTATATACTGTGAAAGTCCAAAAAATAGTACTCACCGGCTGGTGTTTTGCAAAAAATACAGAGTTTTTCTGCGTATTGTTGCGCATTTTTCTGCCCTCATCAGTGCATACCGCATACGTACATCCAAGTAGTGTACCATTTTGTAACTGTTAATCTGTCAATGGTCTACATACTATGAAAGTCCAAACAATAGTACTCATCAGCTGGTATTTTACAGAAATACAGAGTTTTTCTGCGTATTGTTGCGCATTTTTCTGCCCTCATCAGTGCATACCGCATATGTACATCCAAGAAGTGTACCATTTTGTAACTGTTAATCTGTCAATGGTCTACATACTATGAAAGTCCAAACAATAGTACTCACCGGCTGGTATTTTACAGAAATACAGAGTTTTTCTGCGTATTGTTGCGCATTTTTCTGCCCTCATCAGTGTATACCGCATACGTACATCCAAGTAGTGTACCATTTTGTACCTGTTAATCTGTCAAGGGCCTACATACTGGGAAATTCCAAACAATAGTACTCACCGGCTGGTGTTTTACAAAAATACTGAGTTTTTCTGCGTATTGTTGTGCATTTTTCTGCCCTCATCAGTGCATACAGCATATGTACATCCAAGAAGTGTACCATTTTGTAACTGTTAATCTGTCAAGGGCCTATATACTGTGAAAGTCCAAAAAATAGTACTCACCGGCTGGTGTTTTGCAAAAAATACAGAGTTTTTCTGCATATTGTTGCGCATTTTTCTGCCCTCATCAGTGCATACCGCATACGTACATCCAAGTAGTGTACCATTTTGTACCTGTTAATCTGTCAAGGGCCTATATACTGTGAAAGTCCAAAAAATAGTACTCACCGGCTGGTGTTTTGCAAAAATTGCTGAGTTTTTAGGCTCATTTTAGCGCATTTTTCTGCCCTCATCAGTGCATATTGCATATGTACATCCAAGTAGTGTACCATTTTGTACCTGTTAATCTGTCAATGGTCTACATACTATGAAAGTCCAAACAATAGTACTCACTAGAGATGAGAGAACTTTTCAAAAATTCGATTCGGCCGATTCGCCAATTTTTCCCGAAAAGTTTGTTTCGATCTGAATTTATTTGCGCCGATTTGATGTTAAAAAAGGCTATTTCTAGCCTACATGCAGCCTCTATAGGGGTATAGAACACTTTGCTGTGTCCTAAAACGCATATGGAGTGTGCTGGGGTAGTGAAATAATACTGTTATTCAGAATAGCATGCAGATTACCGGCATCGCTCTTAGAATCACTGCCGCACAGCAGCACAGAGCCTGGTGGTGGCATCAGTGTCAGGAGACCATATAGTGACTGAATGACATAGCGTGGACATAGCGTGGCAAGAGGAGACCATTTAGTGGCTGAATGGCACAGCGTGGAGTTGTCTGATGCACTAGTACACTACACACCAGGGCTTCACAATCCCCCCCCCCCCCCAAAAAAAACCCAACACAATATATCAAATTTTTGTCAAATATTTCTCATTGGTAGCACCCGCTATCCAAAAATTTGAAATTTCCAGAACCAGGCCCCACCCCTGTGGCATCAGTAACCCATATATTGCCTGCATGACACAGCCTGGAGTTGGTTGATGCAAGAGTACACACCAGGGCTTCACAATCCCCCCCAAAAAACCAACACAATATATGAAATTTTTGTCAAAGATTTCTCATTGGTAGCAACCGCTATCCAAAAATGTGAAAGTTCAAGACCCAGGCCCCACCTCTGCGGCATCAGGAACCCATATATTGCCTGAAGGATACAGCCTGGAGTTGGCTGATGCACCAGTACACACCAGGGCTTCACAATTCCCCCTCCAAAATCAACACAATGAGAAATGTTTGTCAAAGATTTCTCATTGGTAGCACCCGCTATCCAAAAATTTGAAATTTCCAGAACCAGGCCCCACCCCTGTGGCATCAGTAACCCATATTTTGCCTGCATGACACAGCCTGGAGTTGGCTGATGCAAGAGTACACACCAGGGCTTCACAATCCCCCCCAAAAAACCAACACAATATATGAATTTTTTTGTCAAAGATTTCTCATTGGTAGCACCCGCTATCCAAAAATTTGAAATTTCAAGACCCAGGCCCCACCTCTGCGGCATCAGGAACACATATATTGCCTGAAGGATACAGCCTGGAGTTGGTTGATGCACCAGTACACACCCGGGCTTCACAATCCCCTTCAAAAAAACAACAACATTTTAGAAATTTTTAAAGAAATACCTTTGTGTAAGAAAAAGCACATATCCAACAGTTCACAAGACTCTATAATGCAGGACGGTGGACCACCCAAAGACATTCTTCTCAAAAATAATAAACCACTAAATGTTTGAAATTTTTTAACAAAAACTAATTCAATATTAGTGTTGAGCGGCATAGGCCATATTCGAATTCGCGAATATTCGCGAATATATGGACGAATATCCGTCATATATTCGCGAATATTCGCATATTCGTTATATTATCGTTTTATTTTCGCATATGCGAATATTCACATATGCGAAAATTAGCATTTGTGAATATTGGCAAAAACAAAATGAGAGCATGCGAAAATTCGCATATGCTAATTTTCGCATATGTGAATTTTCGTGCGACAGTCTCACACAGTAGTATTACAGCCTTCTTTACACCACACAAGCTGGAAGCAGAGAGGGGTGATCACTGTGATGTGTACTGTGAAGAAAAAAAAAAAAAAAAAAAAAAAAAAAAAACGAATATTCGTAATTACGAATATATACCGCAATATTCGCGAAATTCGCGAATTTGCGAATATGCGATATTCGCGAATAATATTCGAATTGCGAATATTCGCGAGCAACACTATTCAATATGTGTGTAAGCGCATCTGTCTCCAAAAGATCAGATCACCAAAGGACTTTTTCGCCCAAAATGATGAAGCAGAGTTAATCCCTGTCCGTATTTTTTTTTTATTTTCATTAAAAAATCACACGCAACAAGCGTTCCGTTGTGTAACGATTAGCATTCTGGAAAATTCAATTTTATTACTGATCAAATTATCAGTAAAAAAAAAAAAAAAAAACACTACCCAAGAGTGTTTAATTACCCCATACATTGCACCAGGAGCAGTCAAGAGTAGGCCTCAGCAGTACCCAAGAGGCTTTAATAACCCCCTACCTTTGCACGATCAATTGCGAGATCAAGCAATACCAGGTGTGTTATGCCCTCTGATTTCCGGGGCCGCAGGAGTGCTCCACTGAACGGATTAGCGTGTCTCTATCTTTCATCGACCGGTGCTGGTAACCCGCTAACTCCCGGAAAGGTAAGCTGCCACGAAGCAGGTGGTCTCCCCCGGGCACGTTTGGCTCCAGAATTTCCACTACTGCCACACCACGCTGACTGCCAACCGTGCTACCGCCTTGCTGACTCAAGGGCAACCTGCAACTTTCTTCTCCCGATGATGAACCCCCTTCTATTGAGATCGAGCAATAACAGGTGTGTTATGCTCTCAGATGTCCGGGGCCGCAGGCGCGCTCCACTGAACGGATTAGGGTGTGTCCATCTTTTTTTGTAGCACCCGCAATACAAATTTTTTTTATTCCCAGACCCAGGCCCCACCTCTGCGGCATCAGGAACCCATTTATTGCCTGAAGGACAAAGTCTGGAGTTGGCTGATGCACCAGTATACACAGGGCTTCAGAATCCGCCCCAAAATCAACAAAATTGTATAAATTTTTTTTTTTATTTACAACTTTGTGTAAGCACAAGCGAGCGTCTAACATTTCAGAAGACTCTATAAGGCAGGATGGTGGACCACCCAAAGACTTTCTTCTCAAAAATAATGAACCACATAATTTTTGAATAAAAAAATAAAATTGAAATTCCTAGACCCAGGCCCCACCTCAGCTGCATCAGTAACCCATAGATTGCCTGAAAGACACAGCCTGGAGTTGGCTGATGCACGAGTACACACCCGGGCTTCACAATCCACCCCAAAAAAACTCAATTTAAAATTGTCTGACAAAATACCTTTTTGTTAAAACAAGCGCATATACAGCAGTTCAGAAGACTCTATAATGCAGGATGGTGGACCACCCAAAGACATTCTTCTATAATATAATAAACCACACAATATGTTCAATTTTTTTAAATAATTGAAATTCCAAGACCAAGGCCCCACCTCTGCTGCATCAGTAACCCATATATTGCCTAACGGACACAGACTGGAGTTGACCGATGCACGAGTACACACTACACACCCGTCACCCGGGCTTTACAATCCACCCCAAAAAAACGCAAAATTTTTTCTAAATTGTCTGACAAAATACCTTTTTGTTAAAACAAGCGTATATACAGCAGTTCAGAAGACTATATAATGAAGGATGGTGGACCACCCAAAGACATTCTTCTAAAAAGTAATAAACCACACAATGTTTGAAATTTGGTTAAAAAAATTATTACATGTAAGTGCATCTGTCTCCAAAAAATCAGATGGCAAAAGGATGCTATTCGCCAAAAATGATTAAGCAGAGTTAATCCCTCTCCATCCATTTTTTTTTTCATTAAAAAATCACATGCAACAAGCGTTCCGTTGTGTAACGGTTAGCATTCTGCAAAATTCAATTTTATTACTGATAAAATTACCTGTAAATTTAACAATAACACTACCCAAGAGTGTTTAATTACCCCATACATTGCACCAGGAGCCGTCAGGAGTAGGCATCAGCAGTACCCAAGAGGCTTTAATAACCCCTTACCTTGCCCGATCAATTGCGAGATCGAGCAATAACAGGTGTGTTATGGCCTCAGATGTGCTGGGCCGCACTAGCGCTCCACTGAACGGATTAGCGTCTCTCTATCTTTCAAGGACAGGTGCGTGTTGCACGCTGAAACCAGTTCGTGATAGGGATCTGTGATTGCAATTATTTAATCTTAAAACGAGGAATTACCAGTAAGTGAGGGTCATAAGCTGGCATTTATTAAGTCCCCGCCCTTTGTACACACCGCCCGTCGCTATAAGCGATTGGATTAGTTAGTGAGTTGGTTAGTGAGGTCCTCGGATCGGCCCAGCCGGGGTAGGAGAAGGCCCTGGCAGAGCACCGAGAATTTAACGATCATTGTTGAAATTTGCATTAAGCATGTATTTAGCTACTGCTAAACATCCAAAAATTTAAGGCCCAAGGCCAGAGGCACCAGGGAGGCAAGTAGTTCCTGAAAGACAAAGAATGAGTCTGGAGCATGCATTTGCAGTACCCAAGAGGTTTTTATAACCTCTTACATTTAAAGATCAATGTTTACATTTGCGTTAAGCATGTATTTAGCTACTAGTAAACTTCAAAAAATTATAGGCCCAAGGCCTGAGGCACCAGGGAGGCAAGTAGTTTGTGAAAGACACAGTGAGTCTGGAGCAGTCATTCGCAGTACCCAAGAGGGTTTCATAACCCCTTACATTTAAAGATCAATGTTGACATTTGCATTAAGCATGCATTTAGCTACTGCTAAACTTCAAAAAATTATAGGCCCAAAGCCAGAAGCTTCAATTTTCCCCATATTAGGAGCATAGTTGTCCCCCAGATAGGCAGCATAGATGTCCCCCAGATTAGGACCATAGTTGTCCCTCAGATTAGGCAGCATAGATGTCATCCAGATTAGGAGCATACTTGTCCCTCAGATTAGGCAGCATAGATGTCCCCCAGATTAGGCAGCATAGTTGTCCCCCAATCAGCGCAGGCCGGTCACAGCCAATCAAAGGGCCGTATGTGTCAAGCAGGCCGTACAATCCCCAGGTCTGCCCCAGAGGGTTTCATAACCAACCACAATAGAGAAAGTTTTGTTGTAGGAGCATGGTCAATTTACTCAGACCCATCTGTCATTGGTGGCTGGAAATCCTGGCTGATCCGTCAGACTCTCCACATTTTTAGTGGACAGACGAGTTCGCCTTGGGGTGACTATGGCCCCGGCCGCACTAAACACCCGCTCTGATGGCACACTACTGGCCGGGCAGGACAGCTTTTCCAGGGCAATCTCCGCTAGTTGCGGCCATAAATCGAGTTTGGCTGCCCAGAAGTCCAGCGGATCTTCAACGGTTGTTGGCAGGGTCATGTCGAGGTAAGCCATCACCTGCTGGTTCAGGTCCTGCTCCATGTCCACCTGCTGCTGATGAGTAGCTTCACTATGCGGCTGAAGGAAGCTACTCATCAGCGACTATAGACTCCGGCTGCTGCTGATTGAGCCGGTACTGCTCCTGCCACCCCTCCCCAGCAGCCGTGGCAGTGGAAGGTGAGCGCAGAGGGCCCCCCCCGAGTCAGACCTGCGAGTGGATGGACCATGTGGCCGATAGGCATCGGCCAACCGACTACGTAGAAGCTCCCTGAAGTAGGTCAGTTTGTCCTCCCTCTCAGTGGGTGTAAAAAAGGCCCCCATTCTGGGCCGGTAGCGAGGGTCTAATAAGGTGGAGATCCAGAAGTCATCGCGCTGACGAATTTTGACAATTCGGGGGTCACTACGCAAGCAACTCAGCATGCATCGTGCCATTTGTGACAGTGACTCACTGGAACTACCTGCCTCCATCTCCACTGCATACTGCCACGGTGTGTCTGGGTCCTCTGTCTCGCCTCCCTCGTAATAACCCTCCAGCTCCTCTGGCTGCTCCTCCCCTCCTGTCCAATTACCAGAAACACCGTCCATCTCATCCACCGTAAACTGTGCTCCGCTCTGCCCCTCATCATCCTCCTCCAGTTCATCCCCCACAGGACTCATGTAGCCTTCTGATGTAGGCGCAACATCTCCATTGCCGTGACCAGCCATGTTTTCAATCATTTTTTGGAGTAAATGTATTAATGGAATTACATCGTTCATGGCGTAATTCGAGCGACTAACAAAAAATGTGGCTTCCTCAAAGGGCCTCAGCAAACGGCAGGTGTCACGTATGAGCTGCCACTCGTTCACATTGAAGTTACACAGGGGAGTACTCCTATCTGCTTGTATCATCAAAAAATCTGTGATGGCTTTTCTTTGTTCGTATAGTCTGTCCAACATATGGAGGGTGGAATTCCAACGTGTGGCAACGTCACAAATGAGACTATGTTGTGGGATACCGTTCTGACGCTGCAGCTCAAGCAAAGTGTGCTTGGGGGTGTACGAGTGGCTGAAGTGCATGCACAGTTTCCTTGCCATTGTCAGGACGTCTTGCAAATGGGGTGAAGACTTGATGAACTTCTTGACAACCAGATTCAACACGTGTGCCATGCAGGGCGAATGGTTCACACTTCCTTGTCGCAGCGCGGCCACAATGTTCTTCCCATTGTCGGTCACCATGGTTCCCATTTCCAGATTTCGTGGAGTAACTCATACTCGGATTTCTTCCCTAATGAACTTCAGCAATTCCTCCCCGTGTGACTCCATTCGCCAAGGCAAACCATGTGAAGGACGGCTTGACACCGCTGTGTCCTACACACGTGGTACGATGAAGAGCCACCGAGATTTGGGCGTGCAGTGGAGGCCGAGGACACAGGGGGGGAGGAGGAGGCGCACACTGTAAAAGGACCAACTGCCTGTGAGCGAGAGTGTGGAGGAGGAAGCGGTGTGACCTGTCCAAGTTGCTGCTGTGGCTGTGCAGGAACAACATTTACCCAGTCGGCCATAAAAGACATGTATTGTCCCTGCCCGTAGTTACAGCTCCACACATCGGCGCTGCCGTGCACTTTTGAACACACCGACAGGCTCAAGGACTGGCTCACCTTCTCTTGTACAAACTTATGCAGGGCTGGTACTGCCTTCTTCGCAAAGAAATGACAGCTTGGGACTCTCCACCTCGGCTCGGCACAAGCCATCAATTCCCTGAAAACTGCAGAGTCCACCAGTTGGAAAGGGAGGGACTGCAACACCAGCAACTTGGACAGGAGCACATTCAACTTCTGCGCCATTGGATGAGTGGGCACATACTGTTGTCTCTTGGACATGGCTTCGCCGATCGATTGTTGGCGGAATGGCTGACTACGAGCGGAGGAAGCAGGAGCGCAAGAAGGATGGTTTGATACAATGCTCCCTTCGGCTGAGGTGGTGGAGCCTTGGCTGGATGATGGAGGGAGCGGATGGCCACTGGATGATGCGGCAGGCTGGACCACTACCTCGGAGCCACGGTTATCCTAGGCCGCTTTATGGTGGCGAATCATGTGTTGACGCAGGGCCGTGGTGCCAAGATTGGGACCCTGGCCACGCTTCACTTTCTGCCCACAGATTTTGCACGTGACTACGCTAAGGTCCTCCGGATTCTTTATGAAGAACAACCACACCGCAGAGTAGCTGATTTTCCCACCCGTAGTTCACACTATTTCACTGCTATTGACGCCGTCTCCAGGAACCCCTGTTCCACTACCTCCCTGAATGGTAGCTTGCCGCGAAGCAGGTGGTCTCCCCCTGGCACGTTTGGCTCCTGAATTTCCACTACTGCCACCACCACGCTGATTGCCAACTGTTCTACCGCCTTGCTGCCTCATAGACAAAGAGCAAATCTCTTCTCCTGAAGATGATGAAGCCCCGGCTTCTGCACACGGCTCCCAATTGCGATCGGCTTCATCATCATCAAAAGATGTGTGCACGTCACTGATGTCCTCCTCATGTTCCACAACAG
Source organism: Hyla sarda (assembly GCF_029499605.1). Classification (NCBI taxonomy): domain Eukaryota; kingdom Metazoa; phylum Chordata; class Amphibia; order Anura; family Hylidae; genus Hyla; species Hyla sarda. Next base: position 121,507,005 of record NC_079193.1, on the reverse strand, counting down.
CGTCTGCCTCAGGACCCTGAGCAATTGAAACACCGCCTCCCACGTAACTCTCCGCATCACTACTTGGCCGCCTTGCGGAGCAAGGGACGCATGTCTCCTCACATTCTTGGCTGCCCATTAGATGCTGACTGTCCTCTATTACATCGTATTCGCTAAATAGTGAAGCTGAACCCAAAGCATGAGATACTTCTTTGGGAGAGGGAACAGCATAGGACAAAGGAAATGGGATTACAGGGACTGCTCCCGGGCCATGCCAACTGAGGGTTACATAGTTACATAGTTAGTACGGTCGAAAAAAGACATATGTCCATCAAGTTCAACCAGGGAATTAAGGGGTAGGGGTGTGGCGCGATATTGGGGAAGGGATGGGATTTTATATTTGTTCATAAGCATTAATGTTATTTTGTTCCAGGAATGTATCTAATCCTGTTTTAAAGCTGTTAATTGTTCCTGCTGTGACCAGTTCCTGAGGTAGACCGTTCCATAAATTCACAGTCCTCACTAGTGTTGCTCGCGAATATTCGCAATTCGAATATTATTCGCGAATATCGCATATTCGCGAATTCGCGAATTTCGCGAATATAGCGCTATATATTCGTAATTACGAATATTCGTATTTTTATTTTTTTTTTCTTCACAGTACACATCACAGTGATCATCCCTCTCTGCTTCCAGCTTGTGTGGTGTAAAGAAGGCTGTAATACTACTGTGTGAGACTGACGTGCTTAAATTCGCATATGCGAAAATTAGCATATGCGAATTTTCGCATGTGTTAATTTTGTATGTGCAAATTTTCACATATGTTAATTTTCGCATGCGCGAATATTAGCATATGCGAAAATAAAACGAGGATATAACGAATATGCGAATATTCGCGAATATATGACGAATATTCGTCCATATATTCGCGAATATTCGCGAATTCGAATATGGCCTATGCCGCTCAACACTAGTCCTCACGGTAAAGAAGGCATGTCGCCCCTTGAGACTAAACTTTCTTCTCCAGACGGAGGGAGTGCCCCCTCGTCCTTTGGGGGGGTTTAACCTGGAACAGTTTTTCTCCATATTTTTTGTATGGGCCATTAATATACTTATATACGTTTATCATATCCCCCCCTTAAACGTCTCTTCTCAAGCCTAAACAATTGTAACTCCTTTAATCGCTCCTCATAGCTAAGATGATCCATGCTCCATATTAGTTTAGTCGCGCGTCTCTGCACCCTTTCCAACTCCGCAGTGTCCCTTTTATGGACAGGTGCCCAAAACTGAACAGCATATTCCAGGTGAGGCCGTACCAATGCTTTATAAAGGGGGAGTATTATGTCCCTGTCCCTTGAGTCCATGCCTCTTTTGATACATGACAATATCCTGCCGGCTTTGGAAGCAGCAGCCTGACATTGCATGCTATTCTGTAGTCTGTGATCTACAAGTACACCCAGATCCTTCTCTACCAGTGACTCTGCCAGTTTAATCCCCCCTAAGACATACGACGCATGCAGGTTATTAGTACCCAGATGCATAACTTTACATTTATCCACATTGAACCTCATTTGCCAAGTGGATGCCCAGACACTTAGTCTATCCAAGTCATCCTGTAACTTATGCACATCCTCTATAGACTGTACCGTGCTACAAAGCTTGGTGTCATCTGCAAAGATAGAAACAGAGCTGTTAATACCATCCTCTATATCATTGATAAATAAATTAAACAACAGCGGGCCCAGTACTGAACCTTGGGGTACACCACTAATAACCGGGGACCAATCAGAGTACGAATCATCGACCACCACTCTCTGGGTACGATCCATGAGCCAGTGTTCAATCCAGTTACAAACTAAAATTTCCAAACCCAAAGTCTTAACTTACCTGTCAGACGTCTATGAGGGACAGTATCAAATGCTTTAGCAAAATCCAGAAACACTATATCCACAGCCATTCCTCTGTCAAGGCTTTTACTCACCTCTTCATAAAAGCAAATTAGATTGGTTTGACAACTTCTATCCTTAGTAAACCCATGCTGGTTATCACTTATAATACAATTATCCCCTATGTATTCCTGTATGTAATCCTGTATGTAATCCCTTCAAACAATTTACCCACAATGCACGTTAAACTTACCGGTCTATAGTTTCCTGGGGAAGACCTAGAGCCCTTTTTGAAGATTGGCACCACATTTGCCTTGCGCCAGTCCCTTGGCACAATACCAGACACCAGAGAATCTCTAAATATCATGAACAGGGGTACAGATATTACTGAACTTACCTCTCTAAGAACTCTTGGGTGTAGTCCATCCGGCCCTGGAGATTTACTTACATTTATATCACTTAACTTACCTTGTACCATCTCTACATTAAGCCAGTTCAGTACATTACATGATGTGTTACCAGCACTGACCTGGCCAATGTCAGCTCCTTCTTCCATAGTGTATACAGAACTAAAGAACCCATTCAGTAGCTCCGCTTTCTCTTGATCGCCTGTGACAACCTCCCCATTATCATTATTAAGGGGTCCTACATGCTCTGTCCTTGGTTTTTTTGCGTTTATACATCTAAAAAAATATTTAGGATTAGTTTTGCTTTCTTTGGCCACCTGTCTCTCGTTTTGAATTTTTGCTGTTTTTGATTACATTTTTACAGATTTTATTAAGCTCTTTGTACTGTTTAAATGTTATCGCTGACCCATCAGATTTGTATTTTTTGAAGGCTATTTTTGTTGTTGTTTATTGCTTTTTTAACATCATTTGTCAGCCATGTAGGATTTAGTTTTAATCGTTTATATTTGTCCCCTTTGGTATATATTTAGCTGTATAGTTATTTAGAGTTGATTTAAAGATGTCCCATTTACCTTCTGTATCAGTATTTGACAACACCTCCCCCCAGTCTATGTCCTGTAGTGCAGCCCTCAGCCCAGGGAAGTTTGCCTTTTTAAAGTTATATGTTTTTACCTTCCCTGCCTGTCTTTGTTTTCTACATTTTAAGTCAAAAGTAACTATATTGTGGTCGCTATTACCAAGGTTTTCCTGCACAGTTACATTACCAACCAGCTCTGCGTTGTTGGAGATGATCAGATCCAACAAGGCATCACTTCTTGTTGGGTCCTCCACAAACTGGCCCATAAAATTATCCTGCAATAAATTTAGGAATTGTCGCCCCTTTATAGTTTTAGCCAACCCCGGACCCCAATCTATATCTGGATAGTTAAAATCTCCCATTATTACTACTGTACCTGCCCGGGCGGCCCTCTCTATTTGTTTATGAAGCCGAACTTCTATCTCTTCAGTGATATTAGGGGGTCTGTAGATTACCCCAAATATAATTTTTTCAGTATTTCCCTCCTTTTGTAATTCTACCCACAGTGATTCCACCTCCTCAAAATCATCACACACTATGGCATCGTTCACACTGACTTTCATACCACTTCTTACATACAGACAGACTCCACCACCCCTGCAGATTAACGGCCCAGTCATGCGAGGAGTCCAGCCATGTCTCAGTGACCCCAACTATATCAATATGTTCCTCCAGTATCAAGGCCTCAAGCTCCCCCATTTTATTTGCTAGGCTTCTGGCATTTGTGAACATACACTTTACATTTCCATCCTTTATGTTATTGGGGTTAATGGGATTCAAGGGTGTAAGTTTTATTTTCCTATGAAGCCTATTCCTATTAACTATTCTAACCCCTCCCTCCGCTCCACCCCCAGGTACATTTATAATTCCTACCTCTCTATCTACACTATCTTCCCCCTCTTTGCTGTAGGTTCCCTCCCCCCAAGTTCCTTGTTTAAACACTCCTCCACCCTTCTAGCCATCTTCTCCCCAAGCAAAGCTGCACCCTCCCCATTGAGGTGCAGCCCGTCCCTACGGTAGAGCCGGTAACCGACAGCGAAGTCCGCCCAGTTCTCCATGAACCCAAACCCTTCCTTCCTACACCAGCTTCTGAGCCACTTGTTTACCTCCCTGATCTCCCGCTGCCTCTCTGGTGTGGCTCGTGGTACTGGTAGTATTTCAGAAAATACTACCTTGGAGGTCCTTGCCTTAAGCTTGCGGCCTAAGTCCCTGAAATCATTTTTAAGGACACTCCACCTACCTCTTACTTTGTCATTGGTGCCAATATGTACCATGACTGCTGGGTCCTCTCCAGCCCCGCCCAGCAACCTGTCAACCCGATCCGCGATGTGCCGAACTAGTGCGCCAGGCAGACAACACACTGTTCGGCGATCCCGGTCTTTGTGACAGATTGCCCTGTCTGTCCCCCTAATAATTGAGTCCCCCACCACTAGTACACTGTACTCCTCCCTCCCTCCTTACTGGAGCAGACACCCCCCCTGGCGGTCAGAGGAGGTATCCTGCTGCAGTTCTGCTAGCTCTGTAATGGCATCCCCCTCATCTGCCAAGCGGGCAAACTTGTTGGGGTGTGCCAGTTCAGGACTAGCCTCCCTGACACTTTTTCCCCTACCCCTCTTTCTAACTGTAACCCAGCTAACTGCCTGACTGTCCTGCAACTCCGTCCCACTGTCCTCCCCCACCTCTATTCCCGAGAGTGCCTGCTCAGTGAGCACTAGACTCCTCTCCATGTTGTTAATGCTTCTCATTGTTGCCAGTCGCCCCTCTAGATGCAGGATCTGGGCTTCCAAACGGACAACTAGCACACATCTCGCACAACAATATGCACCCTCAAACTGTTGTTCAAGGATTGCATACATTGAACAGGATGTACATTGGACTGCATTTTCCAACATGGAGGCCATCTAGTTATGGGGATTTCACAAATGTATAGGAAAAAACAGACAGTCAAAATTACACTTAAAATTTTTTGTAGACCTTGTGGGTTCAGAAATTAACATTCACAGCGATCTCAACCTCCTGCTTTCAAAAACTCCTGTTTTTGTAACTCCTCTTTCACGCCCCCTGTTACACAGCAACACTCAGAAGAGCAAGCTCGTGTCTGAGGAACCCACCGACTCTTGACTGGGGTTGTCAGATGTCGCTTGTGATGATGGGGATGAGTGCGCAAACCAATTGACGAGGAGAGATGGGTCGACGACACGACCGCTGGGTGTTAACGGGAGCTCAGGCCTATTGCTGCGACTCCTACTGCCACTCGCCCCAAGTCTGCTGCCAACTCTGCCTGACGTACGTAGGCCTCTGCCCCTTCTCTGTGCACGTCCTGGCACTTCCCTGCCTGACATACTTAGTGCGTTTATGAGGGTATAGAACAGCAGCAATCAATTACTTACGGCTGTCCTTTCAAAGTATATAGGCCCTAGACAGAATAACAGTTACTAAATAGTACACTTCTTTGTTGTATGTATGCCCTTTGCAATGATGAGCGCACTGTTAAGCGTATTTATACGCAGAAAAAAACTCTTTTTTTGTTGTATAAACCAGCCAGTGTATACTAATGTGTGGAATAGCACTGAATTTAGCACCGAGACAGAAATACAGGTACTAAATAGTACACTACTTGGTTGCATGTATGCCCTTCACAATGATGAGCACACTGTTAAGCATATTTGTACGCAGGAAAAACTTTTTTTTTTCTTTAATACACCGGCCGGTGTATAACATGTGGTATAACACTTAATTTAGCACAGAGACATAAAAAAAGTGGTATATGGTACACTATTTGCTTGAATTTAGGCCTTTTGCAATGATAAGGCCACTGAAAAAGCGTATTTTTACACAGGAAAACCTTTTTTTTTCTTTAATACATCGGCAGGTGTATAACGTGTGGTATAAAACAGAAATACAGGTACTAAATAGTACGCTTTGCTTGTATGTAGGTCCTTTGCAATGATAAGGCCACTGTTAAGCGTATTTTTACTCAGGAAAAAAATTATTTTCTTTAATACACCATCAGGTGTATAACGTGTGGTGTAACACTGAATTTAGCGCAGGCCAGAGCACCTCTGGAACTGTGGGCCTCCGGATCGTCCCAGGCCAACACTTTCTAGGTGAGGTCCCCCACACTGGAAAGAAGGGGTGATCCCAGAAAAAAAGCAGAGTGTGTCACAGGAGGTAGATTCGGAAGGACACCACCACATGTGACACTTGCCCCGATCATATGAGCCTCCTCATTAGAGAATGCTTCAGGGAGTATCACACTTCCATGGAGCACTACATTTTTAATCCTTTTTAATTCCCCAAAATTCTACTCCAATGTACCAGTCCAGAGTACATTGTCTTCCAAATTTTAAACCCAAACACCCCCCCCCCCCCCCAATAATAATATCTTTTTTTTTTCTCCCCCAAAAATGGGTCATGGGACACAGAGTCAACAGCATTGGGGGTTTGCTAGCTGCCTTAAATGCGCAGCTCTCTCTCCCCACCTGAGCGGGGTGCGCATTAGAGGTAACAGAATATGGACGGCCACACAGATCAATTTCCCAGAATGATGATTCAGAGCATAGGGTTTGTGGCGGGCATCATTTTTACTTTTGGCTATACTCTGGGTCATCATTCTGGGAAAATAATTGGCATATCAGTATTAAAATTGCAATTTTCATTTTCCCCAAACTACATTTCATCCATTCCAGGAAAATAAATGTAGGAAACACCCGTCTGTTCCAAATGTCCACTTCCCTATACACCTTCCCTAGGGGGTGTACTGTTTGTAATAGGCTCACATGTGGGTGTTCCTTTCTTGTATTTAGCTCTGAATGTATGTAACTGTCAGTTAGGTCCGTAAGAAGCATCAACCTCAAATGTGAAGAGTTTTTGCTCATGAGCTCTGTCGTATTTCCAGGCGACAATTCGGAGTCACATGTTAGTTGTTCACAGAATGAGGAAGCAGAGCATAGATTGAAAATTTGCAAAAGCTACCCTTCATTAATTCCTGGACATGTGGGTGTTTCTTTTTTGTATTTTCCTCTGAATGTATGTAACCGTCAGCTACTGATATTCCATAGGCCTCAAATACAAACAGACCTCTATGACTTCTGAGCCTTGTTGTGTGCACCGTGAGTGCTCACTCTTACTCAAAGATAGAGTTTGGATATCAGGGGTGTAAAATCACCCTCAATTCGATCACCCCATTCACAATCTTGGTGGTGTTAAAGCTCACTCTATCCAGGAACTTACCACTTATATATGTGGCTTATTCAAAAACTACTATGACCAGGTAGTACATCCAATTTTAACAACTCTGTGTATTGAGATGTCAATGACACCCTGCTGTACACCGCAGGTGCAGAATCTGATATGGCTAACACACCATTCAGTTACTCTATGACCCTACTGTGATCACACTATTGTACTGGACATGCTAGAAATGTAATTTAAAAGATCAGGCTGTGACACCCCGACATTTTTCACACAAATGTGGCTTTATCAAGGAGATATAACTGACAGCATTGAGTGTTAGTCCAAAATGTGCTGCTTTTATATGGTACCAGAGTGATCTTATTCCTGTACTCACCAATGAAATAACACTGCCCTCTCATCCAATCCTCAGCTTCATATTCTATGGACCATAACCAACCAGAACCCACCATGATTCTGTGAGAAACTGCAACCCAATCTTTATTGAGTACCTTGGATGTCATCACATGCTTCCACCACATGTAGCTGGCTCCTGCCAATAGACTTCACCCATCACAAGGCCAGTCAATCCATGAGGACATGTAAACATCCGTGTACGTCACACGCCACATGTTCGTATTGCCGGTATATTGATAGTGCTTGCGTGATCACCTGCGATCACGTGATTCGGACCTACTTACTGTGGTTGGCTGTCACCATTTGATCCTTCGTTCTCCGGAGGGTATTCTCGGCTGTATTACTGTACGCATCCGCACATGCGCCCAGTCAGAAACCGGGGACCATATTCTCAGTGCGCACACGCACTCACTTATAGGCATACTGAGCCTTTTAACACTTTCATAGCCTGTGATTTTAATAATCATTGCACAAGATCACATTGGAGGTACACTGTCTAATATTTAAGATTATTGTCCAGGATCTACATTAAACTGGCCATCAGATGGCTACATAAATACAGAAGAATATGATATTCATATATAGGTTTCAGCCTTACAAGTTATTATAGCTGGCTATCCGATGCTTACATTGTGTGGAAAAGCATGGTATTCACATGAAGGTTTAGGCCTAGGTTTAGGCCTTCTGTTCTTACACCTGTAGTGCGCCAGCAGAGCATTTTACTTCCACATTGGGGTATTTCCTTACTTGGGAGAAATTGGGCTTCAAATTTTGGAGGTCTTTTTTTCCTATTACCCCAGAGGTAAATTTGGGTAACACTAGCATTTTAGTATTAAAAATCAAATTTTTCATTTTCACGTCCAACTTTAATGAAAAGTCGTCAAACACCTGTGAGGTGTTTAGGCTCACTTTACCCCTTGTTACGTTCCTTGATGGGTTTAGTTTCCCATGTGCCATGTGTTGTTTTATTTTTTTGGTGTTCTGGCACCCTGGGGACTTGCTAAATGCAACATGCCCCCCAAAAACCATTTCAGCAAAATTCTCTTTCAAAAGCCAAGGCGATTTCGCCACCCCCCCCCCCCCCCCCCCGCAGGAGAGCTGCTATTGGCTGGGGAGGAGTTAAACGGCATCCTCTGCAGCGCTGACCGTTAGCTGGGTTCAGTCAGCGGTCAGAGCTGCAAGAGGAGCCAGGGACCCCCCCTCTGCCCCCATCGGATCGCCTCAGGAGACCCGAAGATTCCCTAGATCAGGGACAGAATCAACCAGAGGGAAAGGTAGGGAAATCCATGTAAATAAAGTAAAAAAAAAAGTAAAAAAAAGTTAAAAAATAAACCCCCCCCCCCCGACCCCCTAATAGGGCTCAAGAGTACGCCTCATCTTTTTTTAGCATGACCCGGGCCCTATTAGGTGTTCAGGGCGCTGCGATTTGCCCCCCCCTTTTTTTTTGGGCCGCAGCGTTTGTTTTTTTTTTGCTCACATAACGGTGTGTGATTACTAATCACACACCGTTATACATAGTTACACCAAGCACTCACTACACACTGGATAAGGGTTACCACGTGTACGTGGACAACTTTTATACCAGCATCCCTCTCTTCACATCCCTTGCCGCCAGATCCAGGTCCGCTTGAGGGACCGTGCGGAAAAACCAGAGAGGCCTCCCTCTAAATTTGATCCAGACACCTATTCCCAAGGGTGAGTCCCGTGCCCTTACCTATGAAAACCTGTTGCTGGTCAAGTATAAGGATAAGAGGGATGTCCTTATGCTGACCACTATTCATGGTAACGGCAGCTCACCTGTCCCTGTGCGAGGTACCACAACAACGGTCCTCAAGCCTGATTGTATTCTGGACTACAATCAGTATATGGGGGGAGTTGATCTCTCAGATGCGGAAAACACGTGTATGGTACAAAAAAGTTTTGGTCTACTTGGTACAGGTTGCCATGTACAACTCTTTTGTACTGTACCGGAATGCTGGCAACACAGGGACATACCTCCAGTTCCAAGAAGAAGTCCTAAAGGTCCTGATCTTTGCTGACCGGGAAAGAGCAGGCCGGACATCCCAAGGAACTGGAGTAATAGGTGCCAGGATCGTCCCAGGCCAACACTTTACAGGTGAGGTCCCCCACACTGGAAAGAAGGGACGATCCCAGAAAAAATGCAGTGTGTGTAACAGGAGGGGGATACAGAAGGACACCACCACTCAGTGTGACACTTGCCCCGATCATCCGGGCCTCTGCATTATGGACTGCTTCAGGGAGTATCACACTTTCATGGAGTACTAAATTTTCCCTCTTCATTTAAATTTTCCATAATTTGACCCCAATGTACCAAGTCCAGAGTACATTCCAAATTTTAACCCCATAAACCACTAAATTGCCCAAAAAAAATATTTCATAAAAAAACATGAACATAACCTGTTTTATAATTTTATGTCCCACTGTACCCCTTGTTAGTTGTTAGTGTACCCCATATAATGCCCCTTTAGGGGGGGTCCCACTGTTCTGGCTCCATAGGCAGCTGTCTAGAAGCTCCAGGCCCCTGACTGCCCTCCCGTTCCTCCGTGACCAGTGAGCAGAGCCGATCTACGCCCAGATATGAGGTATGTCCTTACTCCAAAGAAATGTATTTCCTTTTTTTTTTTTTTTTTTGCTGTTCTGGCACTAAATGTGACATGCCCCCCCATTTCAGCAAAATGTGACTCCTTCTCTTCTGAGCATTGTAGTGCGCCAGCAGAGCCCTTGACATCCACACATGGGGTACTTCCATACTCAGAAGAGATGAGGTTACACATTTTGGGGGACATTTTCTCCTATTACACCTTGTAAAAATGTAAAATTTTGAGAAAAACAGCATTTTAGTAAAAAAATGTTTTTTATTCATTTACACATCCAAAGTCGTCAAACACCTGTGGGGTGTTAAGGCTCACTGTACCCCTTGTTACGTTCCTTGAGGGGTGTAGTTTCCAAAATAGTATGCCATGTGGTTTTTTTTTTGCTGTCCTGGCACCATAGGGGCTTCCTAAATGGGACATGCCCCTCCAAAACCATTTCAGCAAAATTAGATTTGCAAAAGCCAAATATGACTCCTTCTCTTCTGAGCATTGTAGTGCGCCAACAGAGCGCTTGACATCCACATATGTGATGTTTCCATACTTAGAAGAGATGGGGTTAAAAATTTTGGTCGGCATTTTCTCCGATTACCCCTTGTAAAAATTTGGGGGGAAACTAGCATTTTAGTGAAAAAATAATAAAAAATCATTTACACATCCAACTTTAACGAAAAGTCGTGAAACACCTGTGGGGTGTTAAGGCTCACTGTACCCCTTGTTACGTTCCTTGAGGGGTGTAGTTTTCAAAATAGTATGCCATGTTGTTGTTTTTTTGCTGTCCTGGCACCATAGGGGCTTCCTAAATGGGACATGCCCCCCCCCCCCCAAAACCATTTCAGCAAAATTTGATTTGCAAAAGCAAAATATGACTCCTTCTCTTCTGAGCATTGTAGTGCGCCCGCAGTGCACTTTACCTCCACATATGTGGTGTTTCCATACTCAGAAGAGATGGGGTTACACATTTTGGGGGGCATTTTCTCCTATTAACCCTTGTAAAAAAAATTTGAGGGGAAAACTAGAATTTTAGTGGGAAAAAAAAGAAAATGATTTACACATCCAACTTTAACGAAAAGTCGTGAAACCCCTGTGGGGTGTTAAGGCTCACTGGACCCCTTGTTACGTTCCAAAATAATATTCCATGTGGGTTTTTTTTTTTTTTGCTGTCCTGACACCATAGGGGCTTCCTAAATGCAACATGCCCCCAAAAACCATTTCAGAAAAACTCTCCAAAATACCTCTGTCGCTCTTTACCTTCTGAGCCCTCTAGTGCACCCGCCGAACACTTGACATACACATATGAGGTATTTCCTTACTCGAGAGAAATTGGGTTACACATTTTAGGAAGATTTCTCTCCTTTTACCCCTTGTAAAAATTCAAAAAATGGGTCTACAAGAACATGCGAGTGTAAAAAATGAAGATTTTGAATTTTCTCCTTCAATTTGCTGCTATTCCTGTGAAACACCTAAAGGGTTAACAAACCTTTTGAATGTCATTTTGAATACTTCAAGGGGTTCAGTTTTTATAATGGGGTCATTTGTGGGGGAATTTCGAATATAAAAGCCCTTCAAATCCACTTCAAAACAGAACTGGTCCCTGAAAAATTTCGATTTTGAAAATTTTGGGAAAAATTGGAAAATTGCTGCTATACTTTGAAGCCCTCTGATGTCTTCCAAAAGTAAAAACATGTCAACTTTATGATGCAATCATAAAGTAGACATGTTGTATATGTGAATCAATATATAATTTATTTGGAATATTCATTTTTCTTATAATCAGAGAGCTTCAAAGTTAAAAAAATGTAAAATTTTCTATTTTTTCATAAAATTTTGGAATTTTTCACCAAGAAACGATGCAAGTATCAACAAAATTTTACCACTAACATAAAGTAGAATATGTCACGAAAAAACAATCTCGGAATCAGAATGAAAGGTAAAAGCATCCCAGAGTTATTAATGCTTAAAGTGAAAGTGGTCAGATGTTCAAAAAATGGCCGGGTCCTACAGTGAAAATTTGCTGGGTCCTTAAGGGGTTAAAAACAAATTTTTAATTTTCACGTCCAACTTCAATGCAAAGTCATCAAACACCTGTGTTGTTACGTTCTTTAAGTGGTGTCGATTCCCAAATAGTGTGCAATGTGGAGTTTTTTTTGCTGTTCTGGTACAATGGGGGCTTCCTAAATGCAATATGGCCCCAAAAAACCATGACAGCGAAATTCACTCTCTAAAATCCCACAGTTGCTCTTTCCCTGTTGAGCCATGTTGCGAGCCTGCAAAGCACTTTACGTCAACATATGAGGTATTTCCATACTCAAGAGAAATTGGGTTACACATTTTGGGGGGCTTTTTCTCCTTATACCCCTTGTAAAAATTAACTACAAGAACATGTTAGTGTAAAAAATGCAGATTTAGATTTTTCTACTCCACCTTACTGCTAATGCTGTGAAACACTTAAACTGGTCCCTGAAAAATTCAGATTAAATTTTTTTCATGAAAATTTAAAAATTGCTGCTGTACTTTGAAGCTAGAGGGCTTCAAAGTATAGCAGCAATTTTAAAATTTTCATGAAAATTGTCCTCAAAAAGTAAAAACGTGAACTTTATGATGCCAACATAAAGTAGACATATTGTATATGTGAATCAATATATCATTTATTTGGATTGTCCATTTTCCTTACAAGCAGAGAGTTTCAAAGTTAGAAAAATGCTAAATTTTCTAAATCTTTATGAAATTTGGGGATTTTTTACCAAGAAAGGATGCAAGTAACAATGAAAATGTACCACTATGTTAAAGTGGAATATGTCTCGGAATCAGAATGAAAAGTAAAAGCATCCCAGAGTTATGAATGCATAAAGTGACAATGGTCAGATTTGCAAAAAAGGGCTGAGACCTTAAAGTGAAAATGTGCTGAGTCCTTAAGGGGTTAAAGGGGTACTCCAGTGGAAAATATTTTTTTTCCAAATCAACTGGTGCAGAAAGTTAAACAGATTTGTAAATGACTTCTATTAAAAAATCTTAATCCTTCTAGTACAGCTGCTGTATAACTACAGAGGAAGTTGAGTTTTTTTCTGTCTGACCACAGTGTTCTCTGCTGACACTAGAGGACCCATTCTCTGTACTGACAAAGAGCAAACACCCCGAAACAGCTGTCTGCAGATGGGTCCTCTTTTCTTCTGGAGAGAGTTCTGGCTTGGCATAAATCCCAATCAGTTCTGAGATGGTGTGATGAGCTGATTTGCATATTTTTTTTTTACCCAGGAGCCCGCGGAGTGCTATATGGCCTACTTGACTCTCCGTTTTACACCAGAAGTGGTGTCCTCTCCCAGAGGAAAATACTGACCCAGTTTAACTAGTCACAGGCCTCTTACCTCAGCCAAGCCAGAAAACCCTGCTCTGTACTGGCGAGGGGCAAACACCCAGAAACAACTGTCTGCAGATGGGTCCTCTTTCCTTCCTTGATCGGGACACACACACACTGCGCTACTCAGGATTTTTCTATGCGAAACGCTGCCATCAGCTAGTCAGATTTGATTAGCTGATAGGAGCGATCGCTGTGATGGGGGGGACGAAACCCCCCCTAGGTCCCGAGGCAAGATGACTGGCTATCAGTGATAGCCACCATCTTACCGGGCGCTGCAGGATGCCATGAGTAGCGGCCAGTATCTGCATGACGTACATGTACGTCACAGGTCGGGAAAACCTTCCTGGTTATGATGTACATAGTTACATAGTTACATAGTTAGTACGGTCGAAAAAAGACATATATCCATCAAGTTCAACCAGGGAATTAAGGGGTAGGGGTGTGGCGCGATATTGGGGAAGGGATGAGATTTTATATTTCTTCATAAGCATTAATGTTATTTTGTTCCAGGAATGTGTCTAATCCTGTTTATGATGGGTCGGGAAGGGGTTAAGGTAAAGTATATTTATACATGTGTTCATTTTCACATTGTATACCCCAATAGTCAACTGAAATGCAGAGTGAAAAACCTGAGTATGTTGAAAGGAAAGTAAGGGTCCTATTACCAAGGGTCGATTATCAGACAAATAGGCATCTCTCCAAGCAATAGGGGATTTGAGACTGACAGCTGTTTTCCCCAAAGGGCTACACAAATGATTCTGGGGGCCAGAAGAAGTGCATTAATGGACAAAACAGCTATCACCTCAATGTGCCTAAATAATGTATCCTTCACAATAGAGTAAGTTAAGTTACCAGCAATCAGTGAGTGCCATTTTATCTTAAGATTTGCTTTTGTCTTTGTACTACCATCAGCTGTTATAGACTGTGTTTCACGTTAATGTTTGCTACAGTGTGTGGGTGAATCATTGCTTACAATGGGAGCAGTGCCAGATTTACCTCTTCACATATGTACATTTATTATTGTACTCTTTTAGGTTCCCTGAATTTGCGGTGCAAGTCCTGAGGTCCGGATGCTTACAAAACATGCTATTAAGATCACTGGAGATGGACCATATATTCTGGAACAGCCAAGGAGGACTGCAGGGAGTGAATAAAATGGTTGAAACCATTGACAGAAGAGGACAGATACTTTTGAAATACATAGAAAAGCACAGTATACCACTTATTCCACATATATAATGACATTCTGCTAAGAACTGGAAAAGTAAAAACGTCATGCAATACAAACATCAAAAATAGACAAATGAAAGCTGTTGTAAAATATAAAAATAAGAAAACATTTTAACCTATAGGGGGAGATTTATCAAACCCCGTCCAGAGGAAAAGTTGCTGAATTGCCCATAGCAACCAATCAGATTGCTTCTTTCATTTTTCAGAGGCCTTTTCAAAAATTAAAGGAGCGATCTGATTCGTTTCTATGGGCAACTCAGCAAATTATTCTCTGGACAGGTTTTGATAAATCCCCCCCATAGTTTACAACACAGGCAAGCATCAGTGTCACCTTAGGCTTCTTTCACACTACAAAATTACTCAGTTTTAAAGATCCATACGAAGTTCCGTCTGAAAATCGGCAGAAAACGGCAGTTACAAAATCCTATACGGCCATTAGAAAACCCCATGATAGTCTATGGAATTTTTCTAATAGCCGTTTTAACCCGTTATAGCCCATTATTAATACCGGCCGTTATTTTGTGATAGAAGATAGTAACAGGAGAAATAGTGCATGCACTATTTCTCCCGTTATTATGTTCCGTCACAAAATAACGTCCGTTATTAATAACAGGCTATAACGGGTTAAAGCGGCTATTAGAAAAATCCCATAGACTATAATGGGATTTTCTAATGGCCGTATAGGATTTTGTAACTTGTCGTGCGGTAATAACTGAATTATGAATTAATTATGAAAAATTTAAATTTATTAAAATGATTAAAAATATCAAAATTATGACCTGGTGAATCTTAGACAAAGTCAATCAATACAATTCACATCTGAGTCCGACTATTTCCTCAGATATCAACAAGTTCTTTTTATGACGGGATGACATTAACGCTTAAAGGGGTATTCCAGGAATCAAAAAACAGGCCTTTTTTCTTTCAAAGACAGCGCCCTCCTTGTCTCCACTTTGGGTGTGGTATTACAACTTGGCTCCATTCCATTCAATGGAACTGAGCTGCAGAACCACACCCAAACTGGAGACAAGGAGTCTTCTGTTCTTGAAAGAATAAATTCCTGGAATACCCCTTTAAGGATGTAGTTTTGCAATATACAATAATTCACAGGTATTATAAAGTATGAAAATGTATTGGTTATAAGGTTATAAACATAAATGAGTAACAAACACAATGATATATGCAAATGAATATCAATTTGATATAAGTTGATATATTTGATATAAGTAAACATTACAAGCTTGTTAATTGACTCCATATAGTAGAACAATACATGTGAGTAGTAAGTAACTTGTTAAAATAAAACAAAAGCCACTAGGTTAGGAATATAATGTAGGAAAAGGGTTACATATCACTCTATCCAGAGGAACCTCATGATATTAAGATGGGCAATATCTAATCATAGACATCAATATGGAATGCTAAATACACTCCCCACCCCCTTCTAACCAACTACAAATCACATGATTCCAAGAATGAGCAGATCCATCTAACGATATAAACATGGAAGAACTATGATATACTTCCACCCCATTCTGGACTATTTTCTATACATGATCTTGGTAAGACATTAAGACAAATAGCAGAGTTTTATGATCTCGCTATACTATATTTTAGGAGGAAGAACTTAAAGCAAGTTTCCTGTGTGGGAAATATACTTATAACACTTAGTTTGGCGAGTAGGAATTCTATCAATATCTAAGCAATTATTTAATACTTTGATAGATTATGAGTCTTGATTCTTCTGCAGGTAGAATGAAATCTCACAATATGCTAAAACTATAATCTCCATATGGAGATAATTAATTATTTAATTTAATTAATTTATTCGCCAATCTAAATGGTATAATTCCATCCACATTATCCCAGTTAGTCTTAATTAAATGAAACACCATTTTATTCAGTTACCAAGTTTATGTAAGAACCTAGCTTCGGCTCTTAGGAAAATTGAACTGTTCATCTCATCGTCATGGATAGCCATTGGTCTGGTATCAGTCCGTCTGCTGAAATCTCACATAGCTTTCCCACCTGATTGGACCTCTTTCCTGTGTCTTTGTGTGTTCTCTACAGCATACAGTTCAGTACCGTTCAGCTCACAGTCCCTAACATCTGGTTTCCCAGACATTTTAATTAGTTAGACACACCCTCCTAAATTGGAATTCCCCAATGAATGTAGGTTGGGCATGTACATATGGTAATGACTATGACATCACTATAATACCCAGAATGCATTGAGCAAATCACCCATAATGCCTTTCCTGTCAGTGTAATGTCAACTACCCATATGTTAGGGGATGATATTGCATAAGAAATTAGCATCATTACCATTAAAAGGGCTTAAATGTCAATAACTGGTCATAAACCAACATTCCACACTTGACCTATGGAGCCATAATTTAATAGGGGTGACACATATAAGTAATTAAAACCTGGATTCTTATAGACATAGAGTCACCAACTAGACATCCAAATTCATGGGAAAGATAATAATACAATGGATGATTTCTAACACAGATGTGTGAATGTCTAGAGAATGTAGCTAGCCCCCCTTATCTTGTCTTATCCAAACAGCCATAACTATCTAAAGAGATAACAAGTATTCTACTCCCAGAATGGCACTTTTTGTAGAGATGAAACGTCAGAATTGTGGCCTACTAAGATTATACACAAAATGGTCGACATGATGCTACTACACATATTAAACATAGTGATTCATTTTTGGGGCGCATAATAAGTATGACAAACTGCCGTTTTACAGCCGATTTTCAGACAGAACTTCGTACGGATCTTTCAAACGGAGTAATTTTGTAGTGTGAAAGGAGGTCCATGTCATATTATTAATTCTGTTTTGAACCACAATGTACATAGTATCTTGTTAAATTCTATAATCCTCCCAGTTCACTGCCCCATCATGATAAACCACCCCATGCCTTTATTTTTATTATTTTTTTTAGTGTTCTACCTTCATATTTCTCTGTATTTTCTGCTCAGATTCACAGACTGGGAAGGGGCATTACCCAGCAGCCGTGACATCATCTGAAGCCATACAGGGGAGAACTTCCTCCTTCACTTTGCTACACACAGTGCAGAGCAGTTCAATATGTAAGATGAGCTATGACTGGCAAAGGCTGCACACACCCTCCTCAGCACTCCAGACTTCAGTTCCTGATTTTAGACTTCTGCCAGGCTAGCAGGAGTCCAAAGTATGTGCAAGAGATAAGGGGAAATGTGCCCTTGACAAGTAGGGAGACACCTAGTGGCAACTTTTATAAACACATATAAAGCATAGAAAACTTTTTTTTTTTAAACAAAGTACATTAGAAAGATTTTTTTATTTACCATAAGGAGTGATATAGCAAATTTTTAATGAGAGTGCCCATTTAAATATAACAAGGTGAGTGGTTGATATGCTGTGGAGCAAGACAAAGAGACATGCGGGGGGGGGGGCTTTACTAAGATGTGTTTGATTTAGTTCATTTTTAGTTCTTTTTTTTCTTTTTGCGTGATTTATTAAATGGTTGCAGGGCAGTTGATAAATTTTGCGAAGGATACTCATTTTCTGAAATTTTACTTTTCACATACACCAAAAAGCTATGCTAGGTCTGGGCTGGTGTAGAATTGCGCCTTAATGGTGGGTTTTGCAACTTTTTTTTGCGACAGTTGCAGTTGCTAAAATTCATTACCACTGCATAAGACTATCCCTTAACATCTGGCCTGTGCGCTCTTTAAAAAAAAAAAAAAGGTGTAAATTGAAAAGGCACAAAAAATAGCCTGAGGCGCAATAGCCTGATCGCGACAAATCAACACGAAAAAATGGATCTGTCCTGAAACCGTACCAGTGGGGAGTATTCCCAAATATCCAAATTTCCTGGATATACTTATTTATCCCTTTCTTTGAGGGTTTTCATTTTTCTGGTATGGATATATGTTTTGCATCAGTAATTGCTGTAGTTCACATAGAAAACACATAATATAAAAGAAATAGAGAATGTAATTCAAAGGAAGCAGCAGCTTTATTCTACTGATCTGTGGGGATCTCATTAAATACAGTACAGTGAATCCCACTTATTCTGACTGGATCTCCCATCAATCGAATGTGCACGGGTCAGCCGAGTGTGCTCTTGGGTTTTTTCGTTGTGGGGGAGTGAACAAAAGTTTTAGCATGCTGAAATCCAACAGAGAAATCTGGGAATGGTTCAGACCCCTTTTCTTATGGTCTTATGACTGTAAACATCCACTTTTAGGTAATGGATCCAGCAGTGGGTCCAAAATATGGATGAAGTATTTACATTATACTTTTTTCTGTTTAAAATGCTTTTCTCACAAATCCTAAATATGGCTGTCAGGCTATAACCAGCCTGTTTGCAGCCAGCGGAGATGGTTGGGCACTGAAAACAGCCAAGTTGGCTGTATTGCGCAATGTGGATAACTCCCATTGGTATAACCACCAGGAGCTATGCTGTTTACATAAGTCTGGAAGTTATATAAACAGTATAGCTTGCAGGGCTATGCTATTTACCCAACTCCTATTAAAGGTGTACTCTCAAATCAACTGTTTCCATGATTCCAGAAAGTTAAACAGGTTTGTAGATTACTTCTATTAAAAAATCTTAATCCTTCCAGTACTTATCAGCTGCTGTATACTAGAGAGGAAGTTGAGTTATTTTCTGTCTAACCACAGTGCTCTCTGCTGATACCTTCGTCTGTGTCATGAACTCTCCAGAGTAGGAGCAAATCCCCATAGCAAACCTCTCCTGTTCCGGACAGTTCCTGACCGAAACTGACACAGGTGTCAGCAGAGAGCACTGTGGTCAGACAGAAAATATCTACTCAACTTCCTCTGGAGCATACAGCAGCTGATAAGTCTGGTAAGGATTAAGATTTTTCAATAGAAATTATTTACAAATCTTTTACTATACCTACAAAAGACTGACACTACAAAAGTGAAGATCAATGAACTTTATTAGAAAATCCACGACAAAAAATAGCCCACCCATTAACCCCTTAAGGGCCAAGGACGTACAGATACGTCCTTGGTCCTGCTCCCGTGATATAACGCGGGGTTACACGGTAACCCCGCATCATATCACGGCGGGCCCGGCATCATAGTGAAGCCGGGACCCGTCGCTAATAGCGCGCAGCGCCGATCGTGGCGCCGCGCGCTATTAACCCTTTAGCCGCGCGCTCAGAGCTGAGCCGCGTGGCTAAAAGCGTAAGTGAAACCATGCCGGTTAACTCAGTGGGTTGTTCGGAATAGCCGCGACGAAATCGCGGCATCCTGAACAGCTTACAGGACAGCGGGAGGGCCCCTACCTGCCTCCTCGCTGTCCGATTGCCGAATGACTGCTCAGTGCCTGAGATCCAGGCATGAGCAGTCATGCGGCAGAATCATCGATCACTGGTTTCTTATGAGAAACCAGTGATCAATGATAATGATCAGTGTGTGCAGTGTTATAGGTCCCTATGGGACCTATAACACTGCAAAAAAAAAGTGAAAAAAATAAGTGAATGAATATCATTTAACCCCTCCCCTATTAAAAGTTTGAATCACCCCCCTTTTCCCATTAAAAAAAAAAACACAGTGTAAATAAAAATAAAAATAAACATATATGGTATCACCGCGTGTGGAAATGTCTGAATTATAAAAATATATAATTAATTAAACCGCTCGGTCAATGGCGTGCGCGCAAAAAAATTCCAAAGTCCAAAATAGTGCATTTTTGGTCACTTTTTATATAATTTAAAAATGAATAAAAAGCGATCAATAAGTCCTATCAATGCAAATCAGATCACGGCGCAAAAAATGAGCCCTCATACCGCCCCATACACGGAAAAATAAAAAAGTTATAGGGGTCAGAAGATGACAATTTTAAACATATTAATTTTCCTGCATGTAGTTATGATTTTTTCCAGAAATACGACAAAATCAAACCTATATAAGTAGGGTATCATTTTAATCGTATGGACCTACAGAATAAAGATAAGGTGTCATTGTTACCGAAAAATGTAATACGTAGAAACGGAAGCCCCCAAAAGTTACAAAACTGCGTTTTTTTTTTCAATTTTGTCACACAATGATTTTTTTTTCTGTTTCATCGTAGATTTTTGGGCAAAATGACTGATGTCATTACAAAGTAGAATTGGTGGCGCAAAAAATAAGCAATCATATGGATTTTTAGGTGCAAAATTGAAAGAGTTATGATTTTTTAAAGGCAAGGAACAAAAAATTAAAATGCAAAAACGGAAAACCCCCGGTCCTTAACCCCTTAAGGACTCAGCCCATTTTGGCCTTAAGGACTCAGACAATTTAATTTTTACGTTTTCATTTTTTCCTCCTCGCCTTCTAAAAATCATAACTCTTTTATATTTTCATCCACAGACTAGTATGAGGGCTTGTTTTTTGCGCGACCAGTTGTCCTTTGTAATGACATAACTCATTATATCATAAAATGTATGGCGCAACCAAAAAACACAATTTTTGTGGGGAAATTAAAACGAAAAACGCAATTTTGCTAATTTTGGAAGGTTTTGTTTTCACGCCGTACAATTTATGGTAAAAGTGACGTGTGTTCTTTATTCTGAGGGTCAATACGATTAAAATGATACCCATTATTATATACTTTTATATTATTGTTGCGCTTAAAAAAAATCACAAACTTTTTAACCAAATTAGTACGTTTATAATCCCTTTATTTTGATGACCTCTAACTTTTTTATTTTTCCGTATAAGTGGCGGTATGGGGGCTCATTTTTTGCGCAATGATCTGTACTTTTTTTTGATACCACATTTGCATATAAAAAACTTTTAATACATTTTTTATAATTTTTTTTTAATAAAATGTATTAAAAAAGTAGGAATTTTGAACTTTTTTTTAATTTTTTTCGTTCACGCCGTTCACCGCACGGGATCATTAACATTTTATTTTAATAGTTCGGACATTTACGCACGCGGCGATACCAAATATGTCTATAAAAAATGTTTTTTACGCTTTTTGGGGGTAAAATAGGAAAAAACGGACGTTTTACTTTTTTATTGGGGGAGGGGATTTTTCACTTTTTTTTTTACTTTTACTTTTACATTTTTTTTTACACTTGAATAGTACACTATTCATAGCAATACCATGATTGCTAATACTGATCTGATCTATGTATAGGACATAGAACAGATCAGTATTATCGGTCATCTCCTGCTCTGGTCTGCTCGATCACAGACCAGAGCAGGAGATGCCGGGAGCCGCACGGAGGAAGGAGAGGGGACCTCCGTGCGGCGTTATGAATGATCGGATCCCCACAGCAGCGCTGCGGGCGATCCGATCGTTCATTTAAATCGCGAACCGCCGCAGATGTCGGGATCTGTATTGATCCCGGCACCTGAGGGGTTAATGGCGGACGCCCGCGAGATCGCGGGCGTCGGCCATTGCCGGCGGGTCCCTGGCTGCGATTAGCAGCCGGGATCAGCCGCGCATGACACGGGCATCGCTCCGGTTATGCTTAGGACGTAAATGTACGTCCTGGTGCGTTAAGTACCACCTCACCAGGACGTACATTTACGTCCTGCGTCCTTAAGGGGTTAAGGGGTTAAAATAACCCACCTTATAAAATGCACAAAAAGATGAGGAGCACCAGAACAGTAACCCTAACATAAGCAGTCACCAAGGAACAGTATACAGTCAGATCCATATGTACAATACCATATGCATAATCATAAATTCAAACCTATCTGGGACATCTTGAGAGGTACTGATGTACCCCACCACCACCTCAATGGTCAGATTGTAGGTTTGCATAATTTACAAATCTGCTTAACTTTCTGGAACCAGTTGAATTGAAAAAAAAGAGTACCCCTTTAACCGGTTGCTGTCTAAGGATGAGCCAGCTTGTCCCTCAATGGCAAGCGGTGTACGGCGCGGGCTCCTGACCCAACTGATTCCTGTAGCTGAGGGCCACAGTTAATAGCAGACATGCGGTGATTGTAACGGTGATTAACCCTTTAGATCGCAGCTGTCAAAGGTTTAACCTGTCCCTAGGGGTCCAGTGGGGTGGATCGCCCGCCCCCCCCCCCCCCCCGCAGCGCCATCCCGGAGGGGGGGTGGCGATCCTTTATGTAGGTAGCCTAAGGGCTTACCTCTCCTCCGGTGTTGGTCCCGGCTTTGCGGTTGATAGAGCGTGGCTGAACCAGTCTTTATCAATCGAGCGCAGAGCACACAGGTCAATGTAGTTCTATGAAACTACAATGATCTGTATGGGAAATCTACTGAATCCTCCTAAAAGTCCCCTAAGACTAAAAGTGTAAAAAAAAAAATTTTTTATAAAAAGTGGAAAAAAAACACCCGTTAACCCCTTCCATATTAAAAGTTTGAATCACCCCCTTTTCCCAAATTCCATATAAAAAATATGTAAACATAATAAAAATAAACATGTGATATCGCCGCGTGCACAAATGTCCAAACAGTAAAAATATAATGTTAATTAAACCTCATGGTCAATGGCGTTTATGTAAAAAAAAAAATACCAAAGTCCAAAATTGCATATTTTTGGTCACTTTGTATATACCCTAAAAATTTTTTATAAAAAAGCAATCAAAAAGCCCTATCAAAGCAAAAATAAAAGTAAGATAAAAACTTCAGATGACGGTGCAAAAAATTAGCCCTCACACATCCCCGTATACGGAAAAATAAAAAAGTTACAGGGGTCAGAAGATGCCCATTTTCAACATACAAATTTTAGTGCATGTAGTTATATTTTTTTTTTAGGTAGTAAAATAAAATAAAAGTTATTAGGTAACCTTCTAATCGTATGAACCTACAGAATAAAGATAAGATGTCATTTTTTACCAAAAAGTTCATTGCGTAGAATCGGAAGCCCCCCCAAAATGGCTTTTTTTTATTTTTTATTTTTTTTATTTTGCCCCACAAGTATTTTTCTTCTGGTTTTTGATGCAGATTTTGTGGTGAAATGATTGATGTCATTACAAAGTGAAATTGGTGGCGAAAAAAAAAAAAAAAAAAAAAAAAAATAAAGCCCTCATATGGGTCTGTAGGTGCAAAATTAAAAGTGTTAGGATTTTTAGAAGGTGAGGAGGAAATAAGGAAAGTGCAAAAATGAAAAATGGCCCGGTCCTTAAGGGATTAATGCCAATGGGAGTTATAAAAATTGTGTAACACAGCCGACTTGGCTGTAAATGTCACCCGTGCACAAATAGTAGGAGATGATCAGCCAAACAATCAAGGAAATGGCATCTATATACCTCTCTGATAAATTCTAGTTTGTTTAAATATACTGATGCAAAATACTGACCTATATACTGCTGTGTGAATGAGACTTATATTATGATACATGAACAAGACCTAACAGTGCTTTAGATGCAAGTAAAAAAAGTAATTTTCCACACAATACCCAGCCAAGCTTAGGTTTTCATATTCATGGGCTAGACATGAAGATGATAGTGTAGAATTTTATTTTGACATTTTTTATCATAAAATGTTGCATAATATTCATAAAGTCTTATTTGTAAATATTTAAGGTAAACACAGAATTTGTGGACATTTTAACTGCAAATAGATACAATAGTTACATAGTTACATAGTTAGTACGGTCGAAAAAAGACATATGTCCATCAAGTTCAACCAGGGAATTAAGGGGTAGGGGTGTGGCGCGATATTGGGGAAGGGATGGGATTTTATATTTCTTCATAAGCATTAATGTTATTTTGTTCCATAAATGTATCTAATCCTGTTTTAAAGCTGTTAATTGTTCCTACTGTGACCAGTTCCTGAGGTAGACCGTTCCATAAATTCACAGTCCTCACGGTAAAGAAGGCGTGTCGCCCCTTGAGACTAAACTTTTTTTTCTCCAGACGGAGGGAGTGTCCCCTCGTCCTTTGGGGGGGTTTAACCTGGAACAGTTTTTCTCCATATTTTTTGTATGGGCCATTAATATACTTATATACGTTTATCATATCCCCCCTTAAACGTCTCTTCTCAAGACTAAACAATTGTAACTCCTTTAATCGCTCCTCATAGCTAAGATGTTCCATGCCCCATATTAGTTTAGTCGCGCGTCTCTGCACCCTTTCCAACTCCGCAGTGTCCCTTTTATGGACAGGTGCCCAAAACTGAACAGCATATTCCAGGTGAGGCCGTACCAATGCTTTATAAAGGGGGAGTATTATGTCCCTGTCCCTTGAGTCCATGCCTCTTTTTATACATGACAATATCCTGCCGGCTTTGGAAGCAGCAGCCTGACATTGCATGCTATTCTGTAGTCTGTGATCTACAAGTACACCCAGATCCTTCTCTACCAGTGACTCTGCCAGTTTAATCCCCCCTAAGACATACGATGCATGCAGGTTATTAGTACCCAGATGCATAACTTTACATTTATCCACATTGAACCTCATTTGCCAAGTGGATGCCCAGACACTTAGTCTATCCAAGTCATCCTGTAACTTATGCACATCCTCTATAGACTGTACCGTGCTACAAAGCTTGGTGTCATCTGCAAAGATAGAAACAGAGCTGTTAATACCATCCTCTATATCATTGATAAATAAATTAAACAACAGCGGGCCCAGTACTGAACCTTGGGGTACACCACTAATTACCGGGGACCAATCAGAGTACGAATCATTGACCACCACTCTCTGGGTACGATCCATGAGCCAGTGTTCAATCCAGTTACAAACTAAAGTTTCCAAGCCCAAGGACCTTAACTTACCTGTCAGACGTCTGTGAGGGACAGTATCAAATGCTTTGGCAAAATCCAGAAACACTATATCCACAGCCATTCCTCTGTCAAGGCTTCTACTCACCTCTTCATAAAAGCAAATTAGATTGGTTTGACAACTTCTATCCTTAGTAAACCCATGCTGGCTGTCACTTATAATACAATTATCCCCTATGTATTCCTGTATGTAATCCCTTATAAGTCCTTCAAACAATTTACCCACAATGCACGTTAAACTTACCGGTCTATAGTTTCCTGGGGAAGACCTAGAGCCCTTCTTGAAGATTGGCACCACATTCGCCTTGCGCCAGTCCCTTGGCACAATACCAGACACCATAGAATCTCTAAATATCATGAACAGGGGTACAGATATTACTGAACTTACCTCTCTAAGAACTCTTGGGTGTAGTCCATCCGGCCCTGGGGATTTGCTTACATTTATATCACTTAACTTACCTTGTACCATCTCTACATTAAGCCAGTTCAGTACATTACATGATGTGTTACCAGCACTGACCTGGCCAATGTCAGCTCCTTTTTCCCTAGTATATACAGAACTAAAGAACCCATTCAGTAGCTCCGCCTTCTCTTGATCGCCTGTGACAACCTCCCCATTATCATTATTAAGGGGTCCTACATGCTCTGTCCTTTTTTTTTTTGCATTTATATATCTAAAAAAATATTTAGGATTAGTTTTGCTTTCTTTGGCCACCTGTCTCTCATTTTGAATTTTTGCTGTTTTTATTACATTTTTACAGATTTTATTAAGCTCTTTGTACTGTTTAAATGTTATCGCTGACCCATCAGATTTGTATTTTTTGAAGGCAATTTTTTTGTTGTTTATTGCTCTTTTAACATCATGTGTCAGCCATGTAGGATTTAATTTTAATCGTTTATATTTGTTCCCCTTTGGTATATATTTAGCTGTATAGTTATTTAGAGTTGATTTAAAGATGTCCCATTTACCTTCTGTATCAGTATTTGAGAACACTTCCCCCCAGTCTATGTCCTGTAGTGCAGCCCTCAGCCCAGGGAAGTTTGCCTTTTTAAAGTTATATGTTTTTGCCTTCCCCGCCTGTCTTTGTTTTCTACATTTTAAGTCAAAAGTAACTATATTGTGGTCGCTATTACCAAGGTTTTCCCGCACAGTTACATTACCAACCAGCTCTGCGTTGTTGGAAATGATCAGATCCAACAAGGCATCACTTCTTGTTGGGTCCTCCACAAACTGGCCCATAAAATTATCCTGCAATAAATTTAGGAATTGTCGCCCCTTTGTAGTTTTAGCCAACCCCGGACCCCAATCTATATCTGGATAGTTAAAATCTCCCATTATTACCACTGTACCTGCCCGGGCGGCCCTCTCTATTTGTTTATGAAGCCGAACATCTATCTCTTCAGTGATATTAGGGGGTCTGTAGATTACCCCAAATATTATTTTTTCAGTATTTTCCTCCTTTTGTAATTCTACCCACAGTGATTCCACCTCCTCAAAATCATCACACACTATGGCATCGTTCACACTGACTTTCATACCACTTCTTACATACAGACAGACTCCACCACCTTTTCTGTTCATTCTATCCTTGCGAAACAATGTAAACCCCTGCAGATTGACAGCCCAGTCATGCGAGGAGTCCAGCCATGTCTCAGTGACCCCAACTATATCAATATGTTCCTCCAGTATCAAGGCCTCAAGCTCCCCCATTTTATTTGCTAGGCTTCTGGCATTTGTGAACATACACTTTACATTTCCATCCTTTATGTTATTGGGGTTAATGGGATTCAAGGGTGTAAGTTTTATTTTCCTATGAAGCCTATTCCTATTAACTATTCTAACCCCTCCCTCCGGTCCACCCCCAGGTACATTTATAATTCCCACCTCTCTATCTACACTATCTTCCCCCTCTTTGCTGTAGGTTCCCTCCCCCCAAGTCCCTAGTTTAAACACTCCTCCACCCTTCTAGCCATCTTCTCCCCAAGCAAAGCTGTACCCTCCCCATTGAGGTGCAGCCCGTCCCTACGGTAGAGCCGGTAACCGACAGCGAAGTCAGCCCAGTTCTCCATGAACCCAAACCCTTCCTTCCTACACCAGCTTCTGAGCCACTTGTTTACCTCCCTGATCTCCCGCTGCCTCTCTGGTGTGGCTCGTGGTACTGGTAGTATTTCAGAAAATACTACCTTGGAGGTCCTTGCCTTAAGCTTGCGGCCTAAGTCCCTGAAATCATTTTTAAGGACACTCCACCTACCTCTTACTTTGTCATTGGTGCCAATATGTACCATGACTGCTGGGTCCTCTCCAGCCCCGCCCAGCAACCTGTCAACCCGATCCGCGATGTGCCGAACTCGTGCGCCAGGCAGACAACACACTGTTCGGCGATCCCGGTCTTTGTGACAGATTGCCCTGTCTGTCACAATGATGCAATGTGTTAACAACCACTGCTTTAATTTTCATTTTTTTTACATCAAAAGGTATTAAACTGTATATTTGTTGAACAAATAAAACTTAAGCATTCCTAGCAAATAAACCTAACTTCATTTCATTGAATTACATAAATGTATAACAAAAGAGCACTCTGGATACAAGGATCTAACACCATTATGGGCACGCGAGTTTCCTGCACATATGCTACTAGAGGCCTAGTAGCCATGTGCAACAGTGGGCGTGACCTAGCTTATAACCCACGAAACAGGACTGTGAGCTCGTCTTTCTTTCCCTTCCCTGCTATATGTTTTTCCTTCTGTAATATGAAATAAAGTGTTTCCATGTGGTAGCATCATCAGGTGAGTGCGTTACTTTAACCTGTCTATTTTTTGCATTCTGGATACCATGATGTTGTTTTCTATTTTTCCCCTTTTAGCCCCATTTTGGAACATTTATTTAAATTGTAACTCGTTATATATAAATAGTACATAATATTTACCACAATGTAAACTGCCAATTTTAGTGCCTCAAAGCTTTAGCACTCATCACCTATCCTACACAGAGGGAAATTTATCAAAACCTGCACAGAAAAAGAGTGGTACAGTTGCCCATATCAACCTATCAGATTGATTTTCATTTTCTTAAAGGCCTTTTCAAAAAATTAAAGAAGCAATCTGATTGGTTGCTATGCGCAACTGCATCACTCTTCCTCTATACGTGTTTTGATATATCTCCCCCAGATTTGGATGTGTGGGGGAATATTAACCCCTGACCACTGTTATAAATCAATTGCATTGTATTGGGTATAACTTACCTTCCTTACTTCTAGGATCCGGTGTACTAGGTTTTCATACCTTCCAGAATCAGCAAACACAAAATATCAATGTTGCAAGCAGCTAGGACTATGGGGGGTATTTATGAATAATGGATGTGGTATATGGTTTTTTACTCCTTTTTTTCATGGTTGACTTTTTAACTCACTGCACCAAATTTACAAAAAGGCACAAGTCGGGCTATAAATTTGGTCATATGTGTGAATTTACCCACCTTTCAGAGGTGATTCCTTGTGTGTTACTGCAAGGCAGTTTAGTAGCTTCATTGTGATTGTCCTTTATTTTACATTTAATTTTAAATCTTTTTATTAGCGCACGGGGTTATAAATGTCCCTTCTTGTGGTGGTGGGAGGTGATCGGTGCACCTGCTCATGTAGCCTTGTCCATGATTCATCTCTTGTCCGTGACTCATTGAAAAGCCTGAGACTGCTGCCGGACTGGTTAGTGACCCAGTAGTTATGGGGACCCATAGTGGTGGGATTCTGATGAGCTGTTTTCTTGATAAACTACTAGAAAATGTTGAAACATATTACAAAAGGTGTCTAATTTACATATGTGGTTGTGGGGCAGATGTTATTACCCAAGGGGTAGATGATATTAACCCCTTCTTGTCATGACACCAGGGTGTGGTGAGGTAGTGCCGCTAATCCTAGGTTAGGCAGGGGCAATAAAGATTCCAAGGCCAGGTTAAGGGTAACGGTAGCTTTACTGAGGTAAGACAGATGGTACAGTCTGTGCAGTTCAGCCAATATCACAGAGAGGTGGCCAGTGACACTGGGGGACCTCACAGGCCACGGGGAATAGACAGTCGTCTGACAATTAGATGACTTTGGCTTACTTGCAGGTGGCTGCAGACTTTAGGCTTGAGGCCCCCAATGCTCTGGACACACACACACTGAGACGACTGCACTGGACCTCAGCATCAGTAGTAGAGAGAGATAACAGCAAGATTGCAGCTCCTCCCCATATTATATAGGGGGCTGTGCAAGGAGCCTATAGGTCACTTGGGAGGTCACCTGGTCACTGGGGTTCTCTGGATAACAATACAATCATGTGGTACAAAGAATTAAAGGTATATGACACTGATAATACATAACTTCACATAACTTGCAGATATTAGGGGATTTGCTGCAGGAGAGCCCCAGGGACATGCATGCCTGACAGGGCAGAAGTACAGTATGGAGCCACATCATACTTTTTTAAACATATGTAAAAGAAGTACCTCCAACAGGGCGATGGACAAGCAGTGTAGAAAGATCCAAAAGTTTATTCATCCATCATGCAATGCATTTTATTATTTATTTTTCATCTTTCTTTAATTACATTTTTATGTTTATTTAATTTCATTTTCATTAATTTATTTTTAATATTTTGGGTATATATAATCAGATTTTATTATATGTTTACCGTATTTTTATTTTTATTTATTTTAATTTCAGTGGCATTGTTTGTGTACAACTTTTTATATAATTTTATATCTTCATTTGTAAATATGTGATGCATGGGCCCTTTAAGCTTGGCACTTGAAAGATTAATCCATGGGCCCCATATATTGCAGGGCTGCACTCACCTGAGTATGCCTGATGAAACAGCTTTGCTGAGAAATGCGTTGCATGATGGGTGAATAAACTTTTGGATCTTTCTACACTGTTTGTCCAGCACCCTTATCCCATCGCCCTGTTGGAGGTACTTCTTTTACATATATCATATTGGAAGTGGAGTGGCTGCAGGCATATATACCTTGGCGGTTTCCCATAGTTACACTTGGTTGAGTGTAACTCTTTGTGGTAAGCCCCACTATACTATCTCTTATCCAGTCACCAACGGTAATACACTATGGAGCGCTGTCTGTCTTTTGTTTCAGACTTTTAAACATGTCCATCCAAACCAAATTGAAAAATGTTTGGAAAAAAATTGTTATAATTTATATATATATATATATATATATATATATATATATATATATATAACAAAAAGAAAAATAGCCAGCACAACTACCTAATACACGGGTACACGCTGCTGTGGCAAATACAGAGTATACAAAAAAAGAAGGTTGCAGCAGCACTCTTGGTCAAAAAATGGAGGCTCTTGATCAAAATGTGTCCCCCATTCACCACGCGGAGGTATCCTCATTTCGGATGGGACCCTAACACACATTCTGAGCCTAACACTCATAACACTCACCTCTGCTGGGCATATAGCCTCTGACTGAGGGACATGCTGGATCCATTATCAATTTAAATAAAAATACCTCCTGTGAAAAAGGGGGGGGGGGGGTGCACGGCTACAGAGGGTGTCATTCCCCCTAAGTACGGGTGCACGCTGCTGAGGCAAATACAGAGTATCCAAAAAAAAAAAAGGTTGCAGGGGTGTGGCCTGGGTATGGAGCTTGCTGCACGTTTGTAGCTGTGCTCCTGTGACCTCAGTGACTATAAAGCGTCACAAATCATATATACTGCATCCTAGTTGGACAAAACTACACATATAGATACAGGAGATTACGGAGATGGTCTGTGCCGATTTTGGTGAAGATTGATGAGGGATTGGAGCCGCATTGCCTACTTATCTATTCCCTATTGAAGAAACGGAGACCAAGCTGGTATGGTGGAGGGGAAGCAGCACGGTGAATACTAGTGCCGTCTCCCTCCCGAATATAGAACTCAGCTCACTGAAGAGAAGATAGAGACTTACCTCCTGGATTACTTTCTGACGTCTGGGGACGTGCGGAGAAGGATCGGTGAGTCTATAAAAGAACGCAGCGGAGTCCTCCATAAGTGCTCCTAGAAGAGCGCGGAAGAGAAGGAGGCGCTTCCGGCAAGTGCCATTGCTGACCTCTCCAATACACAGCGTGGAGCGGAGGCTGCTACGATCGCTGCAGGACTTTAAGAGCGGCGAGTCTCCCTTGGCTCCAACTTCATCTATTAACTCTTCTCCCTCAGGAAGCCCAGAAAAACTAAAAATATAATGGTCTTCCCAAAACAACCATCAAGACAATACTTCAGGTGCGAATGCTCAATCTGATTCTGAGATAGAGGACCAACTACAAAATATGCCGGCATCTTCAGATACAGCCACTGAAGTTAAAAATATGCTACTGTTACTAAGACCCCAGATACAAAAAGATATAAAATCCACGGTAACAGAAATGAATAAAAAAGCAGATGCCCTGGGAATAAGAGTGGATCATACGGAAATGAAGATGGGTGAATGCGTGGCAGCACACAATAAATTGGCGGATGCTCAAGATCTCTTGTGTGATGAAGTAGAATCCCTCAGAGCAAAAGTTATAGATCTAGAGGACAGACATAGAAGAAACAACCTTAAATCCAGAGGTGCGCAGGAGAATATCACCAACTCTGAAATTGTGCCTTACCTGCATGTTTAAAAGCTTGATTCCTGAGTGCCCAGATGTAGAACTTACTATAGACAGAGCTAATTGGTTGCCCAAACCGAAAACTCTACCTGAGTCGGTTCCCAGGGATATAATTGCGAGACTACTGTTCTTCCAAACAAAAGAAAAAATATTAGCAATTAACAGAAAAGCTGGAGCCCTCCCAAATCCTTACAAAGGAATATCAATATTCATAGACCTTTCCCCTTCAACTTTGGCAGCAAGAAGAAGCTTTTACCCCATAACTACAGCATTAAGGAAACACGGATTGAGTTACAGATGGGGTTTTCCTAATAAGATTATAGTAATGAAGAATGGAACCAATCATGTCCTGAGAAGGCTAGAGAGACACTTGAAAGATCGGACATTGCGGTTGATACTTCGCCATTTCCTCCACTAAAAGAGAACCAATCTATTGTACAAACCACGATAACAATGCGTGATATTCCAGCTACTTGATATGGATGCAGTCTATGTTGGCATCCTTCAAAAAGTCACAACCCAAGTCAGAACTTTTTCCTGTTTCTGATGTTAGTTTCTCATGTTAATTCAGCACTGTTTAACTAACATGTTTCTCTCTTTGTTTATTATATTCCTTCAGAATAGATCTTGTTGTAACAATTGTTATATGTTTTCTCCCTTTTCTCCGAGATCATCTAAAGGATTATGGTATGTTGTCCTCAATATTGGGTTACAGAGGTTCCGTTGCTTCCGCAAGTCAAAGTTAACCCAAACGGGTAGAGAGGTAACACCTTTACAATCAAACAACATAGGTATCAGAAAATGACATACTTATTCCAATGACCCTTAAACTTTATAGCCGTGCGGGGACTAAATTCCCACAAAAACAGGATGTATTTGTGGAATGATATCCGAAATTCTAATGCTGATGCAGTGTGCGTCCAAGAAACGCACATAAAAGAACAGGACAGCACTAAATTTAAATACAAACAATTTCCTCATATTTTCATGTCTTGTGCTCAAACAAAAAAGGCTGGTACAATGATATTAGTCAAAAACACGGTAACATTCCAATTGAAACAATTAGACACTGACTGTGTAATTTTGTCATGCACAATTAATAATATTGATTACCGTATTTATCGGCGTATAACACGCACTTTTTAGGCAAAAATTTTTAGCCTAAAGTCTACCTGCGTGTTATATGCCGATAAGACGCTGCAGTTCAATGATTTAAAGTGGGCGCTTTAAATCAATGAACTGCAGCGGCTTTGCAGGTGCAGAGACCACCACCACTGCCGGCTTCTCTGCCCCTGCCTGTCCTGGGGTCTAGAGCCCTGCTGCCGGCCCTTCTCTCCCCCTAGCTATCGGTGCCGCTGCCCGTTCTCTCCCCCTGGCTATCGGAGCCGCTGCCCCATTGCTGGCGCCGATAGCCAGGGGGAGAGAAGCGGCGCCGGCAATGGGGCAGCGGCGCTGACAGACAGGGGGAGAGAAGGGGCAGCGGCACCCATTGCCGATGCCGCTGCCCCGTTGCCTCCCCCATCCCCGGTGGTATAATTACCTGTTGCCGGGGACGGGTCCGCGCTGCTTCAGGCCTTCAGTGTGCGTCCCCTGCTTCGTTGCTATGCACTGCACGGCGCGCCACAATGATGGGGGGAGAGAAGGGGCAGTGGCACCGATAGACAGGGGGAGAGAAGCGGCGGCAGCAGGGCTCTAGACCCCTGGAAAGGCAGGGGGAGAGAGGTGGGCAGCGACGGCCTCTCTACCCCTGCCTTTCCTGGGGGTGTATCGGGGTATACGCATGCACACACACGCACCCTCATTTTATCAGGGATATTTGGGTAAAAAACTTTTTTTACCCAAATATCCTTGGTAAAATGGGGATGCGTGTTATAGGCCGGTGCGTGGTATACCCCGATAAATACGGTAATATTGTATCATTTTACACCCCTAATTCTAAACAAATAAGATTTCTGTACAAATTAATAAAAAGGATCGACAAGATCAAACAAGGAAAATTAATAATATGTGGAGACTTAAATTTAACTAATGAATTTAGAATAGACTCAAGTTCAATTAGTTCCAGGTCGGTTCCTACTCTTAACAAATGGCTACTTAATGGAAGATTATTTGATAAATGGAGATGAAAACACGAAAATGAGAGAGACTACACGTTCTACTCGCAAACTCACAAAACTTATTCAAGAATAGATTATTTTTAACATCAATACATGTTATCCCAGACATGATGAAATGTTTGATAGGGAATATAACTTGGGCTGACCACACCCCATTATTTTTAACAATGGCGACCCCCAATTTCCCAACAACTAAATTTGTTTGGAGAAACAACTTCTTTGTTATGAATATCCCCATAGTTAACGATAAACTATCAAAGGATTTAAAATTATTTTTTTAAATTTAATGATGGGTCAACTAGTGAATTCTCAACCTTGTGGAACACACATAAAGCATATGCTAGAGGACTATTAATCCAAGAAACAACAAAATTCAATAACAAAAAAAACAAAAAACATAGATATCGCAAATAGATATCGTACATACAGTGGCTCATCTTGAATCCAAAGATAAAATCAATAAAGCACAAGATCCAGAAATAAGTAATAAATTGAAAGCGGCTAGGGTCAAATTAACTGAACTACTTTCCTCGAAATTTGATAAACAAACCAAAAGACTGAAATGTGATTATTATTGTAATTATAATAAAGCTTCAGCATTAATGGCCAAGAGGGTAAAGGGTATAAACATGAAGACTAGAATACCTTACTTGATCCACCCACGTACCAGGGAAAAAATACAACACCCACAATCTATAACAGACTCATTTAGTACATACTATGAGTCTTTATACAATTTAGCAAATGACAATTCTACCATACAACCTGATAATAATTTAATAGACTCCTTTCTAGAAAAATCATGTCTTCCACAGCTTCCTCCACATTGTATCTCAGACCTAAGTAATCCAATAAGTTCCAAAGAAATAATAGATGCCATAAGGTCTATGATATTGAACAAATCCCCGGGTCCTGACGGATTTACGTCTGAATATTGTAAAAATTTGGAACCTGTATTCCTTCCTTACCTAGAAATTTTTTTTTAACGAAATTCAAATTAAAGGGAAATTTCCAAAAGAATCTTTGGAAGCAATTATAGTCACACTACCTAAGCCAGGGAAGGATCCCACGTGGCCTTCTAATTTTAGGCCAATATCTTTACTAAAAAATGAATTACTAAAATGAATGAATTACTAACAGAATATCAGCTGTCTTGAGCCATATCATTCATGGAGACCAAGTGGGCTTAATGTCAAACAGACAAGCAAATGATGGAGTCCGAAAAATATTGAACTTAATTCATTGGTCACATAGATCCAAATTATCTTTGTTTCCCTGGACGCGGAAAAAGCGTTTGATAGAATACATTGGACATATGCCTCTAAGACAATGAGATCATTTGGTTTTCCCGAAGAAATCATTAGATCAGTTTTTGCACTTTATAGCGAACCGAGTGCTTCGGTATTAGTAAATGGAATTCTATCTATACCCTTTGATATCACAAATGGAACGAGACAGGGATGTCCCCTGTCCCCCCGTGTTGTTCCTAATCTCCCTGGAACCATTAGCAAAGCGGATAAGAGATAATCATTTAATTAAAGGTATCCGTATACAGAATGATGTTTATAAAATTGGGTTGTTTGCGGACAACATAATTCTCTTACTTTTGGACCCCCTTGTCTCTCTCCCACTGGTCCAAAAAATACTCTTTGAATTTAGCACACTTACATACTATAAAGTGAATGAGCCAAAAATCTAATATCTTAAGTTTGCATGTAGATCACCAAACCAAAGATGAAATCAACCAATACTCTTTGTATAACTGAGACCCTCCCAAAATGAAATATTTGGGAATAATATAAAAAAAAAAAAAATCCCTAACATAGTCAAAATAAACTTCTCAAACCTGAAAAATTTACTCCAAACCCATCTTGACTACTATGCAAAAGGAGAATGGAGTTGGATGGGACGTTCAATAATATATAAAATGTTTATTATGCCGAGAGTCTTATATATTCTTCGCTCTCTCCCCGTACATATACCATCCAAAACGATAAACGCCCTTAATAAACAAATTATCTCATTCATTTGGGGAACATCTAAACCAAGAGTATCCCTACTATCCTTACAGAAATCATTTAGACATGGAGGTATGGGTTTGCCTAACTACCAAGCCTATTATAAAGCCATAATTATTGAACAATCACTAGAATGGTTGGTTCCCCCCTGAATAGCAGAAACCTTGGGTCAAACTAGAATCGTCAATGTTGGGCACTGCTGACTGTAAAGATATTTTATTAAATAAAACACGAATCCAAAAACTAATCAAACCCAAATTTCCACCAACTATATCACCCACATGTAAGGCTTGGAATTTAAGAGCTATAAATATAGAGAAAATAGAGGGTACAATTGCCTGTCCTATCCCAATGCTCTCACTCTTATCTTTTATGCTGAAACTACATATAAAATATTGGAAGGATCTCGGCATTACTAATGTTGCCGACCTAGTTAGAAATGGTGAAATATTACCATTTGATGCTCTACAAAAGCAATATAATCTGAAAGACTCGGATAAAAAATCTTATGACATTCTATATAAACATATGCTGAGATTCTCTGAAACACATTCTGAATTACCAAACAGTTTCAATACATGTATAAATGAACCTGTTAGGTAAATTAAGAAAGGGTTAAAAAATTTCTATGTATATTTTAACCCCTTAACCCCTTAAGGACCAGGCCAATTTTCACTGTAGGACCAGAGCGTTTTTTGCACATCTGACCACTGTCACTTTAAGCATTAAAAACTCTGGGATGCTTTTACCTTTCATTCTAATTCCGAGAATGTTTTTTCGTGACATATTCTACTTTATGTTAGTGGTAAAATTTTGTCGATACTTGCATCATTTCTTGGTGAAAAATTCCAAAATTTTATGAAAAAATTGAAAATTTTGCATTTTTCGAACTTTGAAGCTCTCTGCTTGTAAGGAAAATAGACATACCAAATAAATTATATTTTGATTCACAAATACAATATGTCTACTTTCTGTTTGCCTCATAAAGTTGACATGTTTTTACTTTTGGAAGACATCAGAGGGCTTCAAAGTATAGCAGCAATTTTCCAATTTTTCACAAAATTTTCTAAATCGGAAATTTTCATGGACCAGTTCAGGTTCAAGTGGATTTGAAGGGTCTTCATATTAGAAATACCCCACAAATGACCCCATTATAAAAACTGCACCCCTCAAAGTATTCAAAATGACATTCAGTAAGTGTATAAACCCTTTAGGTGTTTCACAGGAATAACAGCAAAATAAAGAAAATTCTAAATCTTCATTTTTTGCACTCGCAAGTTCTTGTAGACCCAGTTTTTGAATTTTTACAAGAGGTAAAAGGAGACAAATCCTCTAAAAATGTGTAACCCAATTTCTTTCGAGTAAGGAAATACCTCATATGTGTATGTCAAGTGTTCAGCGGGCGCAGTAGAGGGCTCAGAAGGGAAGGAGCGACAATGGGATTTTGGAGAGTGAGTTTTTCTGACATGGTTTTTGGGGGGCATTTCACATTTAGGAAGCCCCTATGGTGCCAGAACAGCAGAAACCCCCCCACATGGCATACCATTTTGGAAACTACATCCCTCAAAGCACATAACAAGGGGTCCAGTAAGCCTTAACACCCCACAGGTGTTTGATGACTTTTCGTTAAAGTCGGATGTGTAAATGAAAAAATTTTTTTTCACTAAAGTGCAGTTTTTTTCCCAAATTTACCATTTTTATAAAGGGTAATTGGAGAAAATGCCCCCCAAAATTTGTAACCCCATCTCTTCTGAGTATGGAAATACCCCATGTAAGGATGTAAAATGCTCTTCAGGCGAACTATAATGCTTAGAAAAGAAGGAGTCACATTTGGCTTTTTGAAAGCAAATTTTGCTGTAATGGTTTTTGGGGGGCATGTCGCATTTAGGAAGCCCCTATGGTGCCAGGACAGCAAAAAAAAAAAAAAAAAAAAGCACATGGCATACTATTTTGGAAACTACACCCCTCAAGGAAGGATAACAAGGGGTACAGTGAGCCTTAACACCTCACAGGTATTTCACGACTTTTTGTTAAAGTTGGATGTGTAAATGAAAACATTTTTCACAAAAATGCTGGTTTTCCCCCAAATTTTACATTTTTACAAGGGGTAATAGGAGAAAATTACCCCTAAAATGTGTAACCCCATATGGAAATACCCCATGTGTGGACGTCAAGTGCTCTGCTGGCGCACTACAATGCTCAGAAGAGGAGGAGCGCCATTGAGCTTTTGGAAAGGGAATTTGTTTGGAATGGAAGTCAGGAGCCAAGTGCGTTTACAAAGCCCCCGTTGGTGCCAGAACAGTGGACCCCCCCCCCCCCACATGTGACCCCATTTTGGAAACTACACCCCTCACAGAATTTAACTCCTTAAGGACTCAATTTTCCACCTAAAAATCCATATTATGGCTTATTTTTTGCGTCGCCAATTCTACTTTGCAGTGACATTAGTCATTTTACCCAAAAATGAACGGCAAAATGGAAAAAAAATCACTGTGCGACAAAATCGAAAAAAAAAACGCCATTTTGTAAATTTTGGGGGCTTCCGTTTCTACGCAGTGCATATTTCGGTAAAAATTACGCCTTATCATTATTCTGTAGGTCCATACGGTTAAAATGATACCCTACTTATATAGGTTTGATTTTGTCGCACTTCTGGAAAGAATCATAACTACATGCAGGAAAATTTATACGTTTAAAAATGTCATCTTCTGACCCCTATAACTTTTTTATTTTTCCACTTACAGGGCGGTATGAGGACTCATTTTTGTGCTGTGATCTGAAGTTTTTATCGGTATGATTTTTGTTTTGATCGGACTTTTTGATCACTTTTTATTCACTTTTTAATGGTATAAAAAGTGACCAAAATACGCTTTTTTGGACTTTGGAATTTTTTTGCGCGTACGCCATTGACCGTGCGGTTTAATTAATTATATATTTTTATAGTTTGGACATTTACGCACGCGTCGATACCACATATGTTTATTTTTATTTTTTTTACACTTATTTTTTTATGGGAAAAGGGGGGTGATTCAAACTTTTATAAGGGAAGGGGTTAAATGACCTTTATTAACACTTTTTTTTTACAATTTTTTTGCAGTGTTATAGGTCCCATAGGTGTATTAAAACGCCTGTGATCAGTGTTATCGGCGCCTGACTGATCCTGCCTGGATCTCAGGCACGGAGCAGTCATTCGCCGATCGGACACCGAGGAGGCAGGTAAGGGCCCTCCCGGTGTCCGGTCAGCTGTTCGGGACGCCACGATTTCACCGCGGCGGTCCCGAACAGCCCGACTGAGCAGCCGGGTCACTTTCACTTTCACTTGTCTACGCATTCACCACGCTGAGGTGACCTGTTAAAAAGGGGGAGGGGTGCAATGCTACAGAGGGTGCCATTGATATGGATGGTCTGAGTGGGGGCTTTCAAATGTGATTGACTGTGCTGCTATATATTTTGCCAAGTGTCGACATATGAAGATATACACCACACAGAGGATGTTGGTATACACTCTTTCTTAGCAGGAAATTCAGCCATTCCCAAAAGAGTTCTGCTTTATTACAGGAAGTGCAGGCCAGAAGCACCCGTGAGGCAAGAAGTTCCTGAAAGACACAGGATGAGCCAGGAGCAGGCATTTGCAGTACCCAAGAGGGTTTCATAACCCCTTACATTTAAAGATCAATGTTGAAATTTGCATTAAGTATGTATTTAGCTACTGCTAAAGTTCCAAAAATTAAAGGCCCAAGGCCAGAAGCATCAGTGAGGCAAGTAGTTCCTGAAAGACACAGGATGAGCCAGGAGCAGGCAATCGCAGTACCAAAGAGGGTTTCATAACCCTAATTGATAACCCAAGAGGGTTTCATAACCAACCATAATTGGGAAGTGTTGGTGTAGCAGCATGGTCAATCTACTCTGAGGCATCTGGAATTGGTGGCTGGAAATCCTGGCTGATCCATCCCTGATTCATCTTGACAAATATCAGTCTCTCCACATTTTTAGTGGACAGACGAGTTCGCCTTGGGGTGACTATGGCCCTCGCTGCACTAAACACCCGCTCTGATGGCACACTACTGGCCGGGCAGGACAGCTTTTCCCGGGCAAACTCTGCTAGTTGCGGCCATAAATTAAGTTTGGCTGCCCAGAAGTCCAGCGGATCTTCAATGGTTGCTGGCATGGTCATGTCAAGGTATGCCACCACCTGCTGGTTCAGGTCCT
This sequence comes from Hyla sarda, assembly GCF_029499605.1. Taxonomy (NCBI): domain Eukaryota; kingdom Metazoa; phylum Chordata; class Amphibia; order Anura; family Hylidae; genus Hyla; species Hyla sarda. The sequence continues at coordinate 121,466,666 of NC_079193.1, read as the reverse complement.
GCTCCATGTCCACCTGCTGCTGATGAGTTGCTTCACTATGCGGGTGAAGAAAGCTACTCATCAGCGACTGTAGACTCAGGCTGCTGCTGATTGAGCTGGTACTGCTCCTGCCAACCCTCTCCTCCCCAGCAGCCATGGCAGTGGAAGGTGAGTGCAGAGGGCCCCCACCCGAGTCAGACCTGCGAGTGGATGGACCATGTGGCCGATAGGCATCTGCCAACTGACTACGTAGAATCTCTCTGTAGTAGGTCAGTTTGTCCTCCCTCTCAGTGGGTGTAAAAAAGGCCCCCATTCTGGGACGGTAGTGAGGGTCTAATAAGGTGGAGATCCAGAAGTCATCCCGCTGACGAATTTTGACAATTCGTGGGTCACTACGCAAGCAACTGAGCATGCATCGTGCCATTTGCGCCAGTGACTCGGAGGGACTACCTGCCTCCATCTCCACTGCATACTGCCACGGTGTGTCTGGGTCCTCTGTCTCGCCTTCCTCATAACCCTCCAGCTCCTCTTGCTCCTCCTCTCCTGTCCGATGACTAGAAACACCGGCCATCTCATCCAACCTAAACTGTGCTCCGCTCTGCCCCTCATCATCCTCCTCCTCCAGTTCAGCCCCCACAGAGCTCATGTAGCCTTGAGATGTAGGCGCTATGTCTCGATTGCCGTGACCAGCCATGGTTTCAATCATTTGTTGTAGGAAATGTAGGAGTGGAATTACGTCTTTCATGGCGTAATCCAGGCGACTTACAAATAATGTGGCTTTCTCAAAGGGCCTCAGCAAACGGCAGGTGTCACGTATGAGCTGCCACTGGTTCGCATTGAAGTTACACAGGGGAGTACTCTTATCTGCTTGGATCATCAAGAAATCGGTGATGGCTTTTCTTTGTTCGTATAGTCTGTCCAACATATGGTGGGTGGAATTCAAACGTGTGGCAACGTCACAAATAAGACTATGTTGTGGAATAGACTATGCTGCAGCTCAAGGAAGGTGTGCTTGGCGGTGTACGAGTGGCTGAAGTGCATGCACAGTTTCCTTGCCATTTTCAGGATGTTTTGCAAATGGGGTGAAGACTTGAGGAAGTGCTTGACAACCAGATTCAACACGTGTACCATGCAGGGCACATGTTTCACACTTCCTTGTCGCAGCGCGGACACAATGTTCTTTCAGTTGTCGTCACCATGGTTCCCATTTCCAGATTTCACTGAGTAAGCCATACTCGGATTTCTTTACAAATGAACTTTAGCAGTTCCTCCCCTGTGTGACTCCATTTGCCAAGGCAAACCATGTGAAGAACAGCTTGACACCGCTGTGCCCTACACACATGGTTAGATGAAGGGCCACCGAGATTTGGACGTGCAGTGGAGGCCGAGGACATGGTGGAGGATGAGGAGGGGGCGTCGCACACTGTAACAGGACCAACTGCCTGGGAGCGAGAGCGTGGAGGAGGAAGCGGTGTGACCTGTCCAAGTTGCTGTTGTGGCTGTGCAGGAACCACATTTACCCAGTGGGCCATAAAAGACAAGTATTGTCCCTGCCCGTAGTTACACCTCCACACGTCGGAACTGTCGTGCACTTTTGAACACACCGTCAGGCTCAAGGACTGGCCCACCTTCTCTTGTACAAACTTATGCAGGGCTGGTACTGCCTTCTTCGCAAAGAAATGATGGCTTGGGACTCTCCACCTCGGCTCGGCACAAGCCATCAATTCTCTGAAAGGTGCAGAGTCCACCACTTGAAAAGGGAGGGAATGCAACACCAGCAACTTGGACAGGAGCACATTCAACTTCGTTGGATGAGTGGGCGCATACTGTTGTCTCTTGGACATGGCTTCGCCGATGGATTGTTGGCGGAATGGCTGACTAAAACCGGGAGAAGCAGGAGCGACAGAAGGAGGGTTTGATACACAGCTCCCTTCGGCTGAGGTAGTGGAGCCTTGGCTGGATGAAGGAGGGAGCGGATGGCCACTTAGTGATGCAGCAGGCTGGACCACTACATCAGAGCCACAGTTCTCCCAGGCCGCTTTATGGTGGCGAAGCATGTGTTGACGCAGGGCCATGGTGCCGACATTGGGACCCTGGCCACGCTTCACCTTCTGCCGACAGATCTTGCATGTGGCTACGTGAACCTCCTCTGGATGCCTTATGAAAAACTTCCACACCGCCGAGTAGCTGATTTTCCCACCGGCAGTCCGCACTAATTGACTGATACTGGCGCCATCTCCAGGAACCCCTGTTCCACTACCTCCCGGAAAGGTAGGCTGCCACGAAGCAGGTGGTCTCCCCCGGGCACGTTTGGCTCCTGAATTTCCACTTCTGCCACCACGCTGACTGCCAACCGTGCTACCGCCTTGCTACCTTAAGGGCAACCTGCAACTCTCTTCTCCTGATGATGATAAAGCCCCTTCTGCACCTGGCTCCCAATTGCGATCGGCTTCATCATCATCATCAACAGGTGTGTGCACGTCACTGTTGTCCTCCTCAGGTTCCCCAACAGTGTGGACCCTGAACACTTGCCACACCGCCTCCCACGTCACTCTCCGCATCACTACTTGGCCGCCTAGAGGAGCAAGCGGCGCATGTCTCCTTCCCTTCTTGACTGTCCACTAGCTGCTGACTGTCCTCTATTAGATCGTCCTCAGTAAATAGTGGAGCTGAACCACAGCATCAGATACTTCTCTAGGAGAGGGAACAGCATAGGACAAAGGCAATGGGAGGACAGGGACTGCTCCCGGGCCATGCCAACTGAGGGTTGTGTCTGAGGAACCCACCGACTGTTGACTGGGGGTGTCAGATGTCACTTGTGATGATGTGGATGAGCGTGTTAACCAATCGACAACGGCAGATGGGTTGCTGGTGGAGACACGACCGCTGGCTGATAACGGGAGCTCAGGCAGCCTCTCGCTGCGACTCCTGCTGCCACTCGCCCCAAGTCTGCTGCCAACTCTGCCTGAAGTATTTAGGCCTCTGCCACTCCTCTGTGCACGTCCTGGCTCTTCTCTGCCTGACATACTTAGTGCGTTTATGAGGGTATTACAATACGCTACACTACTCTTTAAACAGTATTTGTCTAGAACAGCAGCAGGTGATTACTTACGGCTGTCCTTTCACAGTATGTAGGCCCTTTACAGATTAACAGGTACAAGATGGTACACTACTTGGATGTACGTATGCGGTATGCACTGATGAGGGCAGTAAGATGCGCAACTATAGGCAGAAAAAACTCTGTATTTTTAAAAAAAAACACCAGCTGGTTAATACTATTGTTTGTACTTTGACGGTATGGAGCACCTTGACAGATTAACAGGTACTAAATTGTACAATACTTGGATGTACCTATGCGGTATGCACTGATGAGGGCAGTAATATGCGTAACTATTCGCAGAAAAAACTCTGTATTTTTGTAAAACACCAGCCGGTGAATACTATTGTTTGGACTTTGACGGTATGGAGCACCTTGACAGATTAACAGGTACAAACTGGTACAAATGCACTACAGTCCACTGAAAAATCATGTATTTCTGAACAGCAGGACCCAACAGTGCAGCACCACAAAAAAACAAAAAATACAGGGATTAAACACTAAATTGCACTCTGTCACGCAATTCTGAGCAGCAGAACATTTGTGGAGCAAAAAAAAAAAACTAAATTGGGCTGAAAAATTAGGAGATAAGATGCCTCAGAAAGTTCAGGCAGCTTGGAGATCTGTATGAGGCAGCTGACAGCTATCTGCCCCTCTCTGCTGCAATGCTCAATAACGTGAATAGGAGGTTTAGCTATCAATGATCCTTCTCAGTGTGAAAAGCAAAGCACTCTGCACTCCTGTCTTTCCCTAATGCTGATGTGACTAGCAGTTGCAGTGTAACGCTGTGGTATGAGCTATTCACACACACGCAGTCCCGTCCTCTCTATCTGAGTGCATAGATGAAATGAAGAGAGGCAAGATGGCCGCCCATTATATAGGGGCTGTGACATCACAGGAGTCAGTGAACACTGATAGGCTGCATCTCACATGTGATTCAGGGTCAGCCCGCCTACCTTCATTCCCGCCGCTGTTTCCCGCCCTCCCATAATCCCCTGCCCCATGTACTCACATGTGGATCCGCCATCTTAGGTCTCCAATAGCCTGAAACGCTGTAAAATGGAGTTTAATGAAGCGAATCGAATCGCGGCGATATTCGCATTCGTTGCAAATCGAAATTCGTAACAAATTTGGGTTCTTCAACTTCGATTCGCTCATCTCTAATCATAACAAACACAAAATCAGCACAACTTTGCCATAACTAAAAACAACAGCATGAAATTACGTAAACCCTACTTTACATTTAAAATAACAGAACAAAAAGAACAAAAATCCTGCCTAACCGACCAGCCTAGCTTTCCTACTAGAACTAGAAATACTAGAATTACACCTAACATAACCAAAGAACACACTGATACAATTTGCATTACCAAAATATAATAAGAAACATAAAAATAGCAAAATTTAGCTTTAACTCAAAAACACCCAAATTTGGGAAAATCATACATTACAAATAGAAAAACACAACAAAATCTCCCACTGCACACATGTTTTTTTTATTTTTTATATAATGATGATGATAATAATAATAATGATAATAATAATAATAATATAATAACACTATACTACACACATGCACACATATATCCATATCATAACTACATTTTAACTAAGCAAAGAAAATCTAAACTACAACTCAAAACACCCAAACTTGGGAAAATATCACAGGAAACACAATACACACATACTTACTACATACATACTACAGTGACCCCCGACCTACGATGGCCCCAACATATGATCAAATCGACATACGATGGCCTCTCAGAGGCCATCGCATGTCGATGTCAGCATCGACATACGATGCTTTTTTGTGTTGGCGCCATCGCATTAAGTGCTATCCGGCAGCGCAAAATGCTTAAGCTGCTGCCGGATAGCAGCTTAATGTTCCCGTGTGGTGCGGTGAGTATTACTTACCCCTCCACGATGCTCCGGGGTGCCCTTCGGGTCCAGCGCTGGTTCTCCGGTGTCTTCTAGGCCCTCTCCGGTGACGTCAATATGCTGTTGCGCACGTCATCCAATAGGAACGGCGTACGCAGCGGCATAATGACGTTGCTACGCAGGCCCAGTAAGGCCTTGCGGAAGACAGTGTAGGACCGGAGAAGACCAGGAGAGCCCAGCGGAGGCGCGGGGTCACCATCGGGAGCGGCGGGGACACCATCGGGAGCGGCGGGACGCGGTCCAGAGCGGTGGGGACAGGTGAGTACAGCTTCCTATACTTTACATTGCATGAATCCCTCAACATACGATGGATTCGACAAACGATGGCTCGTTTGGAACGAATTACCATCGTATGGGACCACTGTACATATAACGTACAAAACCTATACACAAGATATAACATATACTATACACATATAAACTATATACACTATGTACACCTATAAACTATATACACTATATAAATACATGGAAAACACACCTACAAATATAATAGAAACCTCCTACTCTAAACTTTCCCTTCACCCACACCACCCACCCTCCTGTACATGGGTCAGAATCCATACAGTTCATAGTCCTCAATGTCCAGTCTACAACTGACCCATGCCAGGTCCACCAAAACAAACAACCACCACAACCCACAAATACATCCTCCCAACCTAGAATTCCTCCCAACCAACTTTAACCCCTTGAGGACCCAGCCAATTTTCAGTGTAGGACCTGACCATTTTTTGCACATCTGACCACTGTCATTTTAAGCATTAAAAACTCTGGGATGCTTTTACTTTTCATTCTGATTCTGAGAATGTTTTTTCGTGACATATTCTACTTTATGTTAGTGGTAAAATTTTGTCGATATTTGAATCATTTCTTCATGAAAAATTCCAAAATGTGATGAAAAAATGGAAAATTTAGATTTTTTTTTACTTTGAAGCTCTCTGCTTATATGGAAAATGAATATTCCATATAAATTATATATCGATTCAGATATACAATATGTCTACTTTATGTTTGCATCATAAAGTTGACATGTTTTTACTTTAGGAAGACATCAGAGGGCTTCAAGGTATAGCAGCAATTTTCGAATTTTTCACAAAATTTTAAAAATCGAAATTTTTCAAGGACCAGTTCAGTTTTGAAGTGAATTTGAAGGGCATTCATATTAGAAATACCCCACAAAATGACCCCATTATAAAAACTGCACCCCTCAAAGTATTCAAAGTGACATTCAAAAAGTTTGTTAACCCTTTAGGGTTTTCACAGGAATAGCAGCAAATTGAAGTAGAAAATTCAAAATCTTCATTTTTTACACTGGCATGTTCTTGTAGACCCAATTTTCGAATTTTCACAAGGGGTAAAACAAGAGAAATCTTCCTAAAATGTGTAACCCAATTTCTCTCAATTAAGGAAATACCTCATATGTGTATGTCAAGTGTTCGGCGGGTGCATTAGAGGGCTCAAAAGGGAAGGAGCGACAGTGGGATCTTGGAGAGTGAGTTTTTCTGAAATGGTTTTTGTGGGCTTGTTACATTTAAGAAGCCCCTATGGTGCTAGAACAGAAAAAACACATGGCATACTATTTTAGAAACTACCCATCAAGGAACATAACAAGGGGTACAGTGAGCCTTAACTACCCACAGGTGTTTAACGATTTTTCGTTACATTTTGGATGTGTAAGTGATTAAAAAAAAATTTCACTAAAATGCTAGTTTTCCCCCAAATTTTACATTTACAAGGGGTAATAGGAGAAAATGCCCCCTAAAATTTGTAACCCCATCTCTTCTGAGTATGAAAATACCCCATGTGTGGACATTAAGTGCTCTCCTGGCACACTTCAATGCTCAGAAGAGAAGGAGTCACATTTGGCTTTTGGAAAGCAAATTTTGCTGAAATTGTTTTTGGGGGCATGTCGCATTTAGGAAGCCCTTATGCTGCCAGAACAGCAAAATCCACATGGCATACTATTTTGGAAACTACACCCCTCAAGGAACGTAATAAGGGGTACAGTGAGCCTTAACATCTCACATGTGTTTGACGACTTTTTGTTAAAATTGGATGTGTAAATAAAAAAAAAACGTTTTCACTAAAATGGTGGTTTTTCCCAAAATTATTTTTACAAGGGGTAATAGGAGAAAATGCCCCCCAAAATGTGTTTCTTTTGAGTATGGAAATACCCCATGTGTGGACGTCAAGTACTCTGCTGGCGCACTACAATGCTCAAAAGAGGAGGAGCGCCATTGAGCTTTTGGAAAGAAAATTTCTTTGGAATGGAAGTCAGGGGCCATGTGCATTTACAAAGTCCCCCGTGCTGTCAGAACAGTGGACCCCCCACATGTGACCCCTTTTGGAAGCTACACCCCTCACAGAATTTAATAAGGGGTGCAGTAAGTATTTACACCCCACTGACATTTGACAGATTTTTCATTTTCACGGACCACTGTTCCAAAAATCTGTCAGACACCTGTGAATGCTCACAGCACCCCTTATTACATTACGTGAGGGGTGTAGTTTCCAAAATGGGGTCACATGTGGGGGGTCCATTGTTCTGGCACTATGGGGGCTTTGTAAACACACATGGCCTTCAATTCCGGACCAATTTTCTCTTCAAAAGCCCAATGGCGCTCCTTCTCTTCTGAGCATTGTAGTTCGCCCACAGAGCACTTTACATCCACATATGGGGTATGTTCTTACTCTTTTTTTCCTATTTTCTCTTGTGAAAATGAAAAATTTAGGGTAATACCAGCATTTTTTTTTTCATTTTTCAATCCAACTTTGAAGAATTTTCATTAAACGCCTGTGGAGTGTTAAGGCCCACTATACCCCTTGTTACATTCCGTGAGGCATTTAGTTTCCAAAATGGGGTCACATGTGGGTATTTATTGTTTTGCGTTTATGTCAGAACCGCTGTAAAAATCAGCCAACCCTGTGCAAACCACCAATTTATGCCTCAAATGTACATTGTGCACTCTCACTCCTGAGCCTTGTTGTGTGCCCGCAGAGCATTTTACGCCCACATATGGGGTATTTCCATACTCAGGAGAAATGGGGTTACAAATTTTGTGGGTTCTTTTACCTCTTGGGAAAATAAAAAGTATGGGGCAACACCAGCATGTTAGTGTACATTTTTTACATTTTTTTACACTAACAGGCTGGTGTAGCCCCCAACTTTTCCTTTTCATAAGGGGTAAAAGGAGAAAAAGCCCCCCAAAATTTGTTGTGCAATTTCTCCCGAGTACGGAAATACCCCATATGTGGCCCTAAACTGTTTCCTTGAAATACGACAGGGCTCCAAAGTGATAGAGCGCCATGCGCATTTGAGGACTAAATTCGGGATTGCATAGGGGTGGGCATAGGGGTATTCTACGCCAGTGATTCCCAAACAGGGTGCCTCCAGCTGTTGCTAAACTCCCAGCATGCCTGGAGAGTCAGTGGCTGTCCAGAAATGCTGGAAGTTGTTGTTTTGCAAAAGCTGGAGGCTCCATTTTGGAAACACTGCCAAACAATACGTTTTTCATTTTTATTTGGGGGGGGGGGGCAGTGTAAGGGGGTGTATATGTAGTGTTTTACCCTTTATTATGTGTTAGTGTAGTGTAGTGTTTTTGGGGTACATTCACACTGGCAGAGGTTTACAGTGAGTTTCCCGCTAGGAGCTTGCGCTGCGTTGAAATGTTTGCCGCAGCTCAAACTTCAAGCAGGAAACTTACTGTAAACTGGCCCAAGTGAATGTACCCTGTATATTCATGTGGGGGGGGGGAACCTCCAGCTGTTTCAAAACTACAACTCCCAGCATGTACTGATCGCCAAAGGGCATGCTGGGAGATGTAGTTATGCAACAGTTGGAGGTACGCAACTACAACTCCCAGCATGCCGAGACAGCTGTTTGCTATTTGGGAATGCTGGGATTTGCAGTTTTGCAACATCAGGAGGGCTACAGTTTAGAGACCACTGCACAGTGATCTCCAAACTGTAGCCCTCCAGCTGTTGCAAAACTGCGAATCCCAGCATGCCCAAACAGCTGTCTGGGCACGCTGGGAGTTGTAGTTTTGCAACATCTGGAGGGCTACCGTTTAGAGACCACTGTATAGTGGTCTCGAACTGTAGCCCTCCAAATATTGCTAGGCAACTCACCGGCTTCCGTAGGATCCAAGGAAAAGAGGAGAGCGCTCCATAGCGTAAAACCACCTTCAGGTAATCTAGTATAATGACTAGCAACTCTTACCATCGATGGTTGTGTGACCCCACACACAACAATGGTAAGCGTGGAGGGGTAATAATGCCCGGTCTGCAGCCTTCCAAATCACAAAGCTGGATAGAAGGGAGGACTTCCAAGGGATGAATGGCTAAAGACGGTGCTGACCAGGACCAGAAGCATGAAGTAAAAACAGCAGGTTTATTTGGATTTCCCACAATGCAACGCGTTTCACCACACCTGCGCGGCTTCATCAGGCAAGACAGGTACAGGTAGAGGGGGAGTTTATATATCAAATGGAATTAACCCTTTCATGACATTTTGCACTATTTGTACTATAAAGCTATTGGGAGTGCAGAAGCCGCAAGCAAAACAATACTCGCACCAACCTCACTCACGCAGTACATTCACAACTGGAATAAAAAATGTACGTATATAATAAATGCACATGTACAGGATGTACTATATAGTGGACACATACCCATGTGCACAATCCAGCTGCCATCAAAGTCCAAATGTCTGACTATTTCTGACTATGTTGATAGATACCATCATCAAAAACATTTTTATACTGATTTCTATTGTTGATGTTAGATATTTATAATAAAAATGATCTTATATTAATGGGTTATATTTATATATTCCAGAGTGATAATTTATTTAATTTTTTCTATGTATTTTTACTGGAATGCGCACATGGGTATTACCCACATGTCTGCAGAAAAAAAATCATATATGTATCTATACATCCACATACGTAATATAAAATTCAAATAATAACAAATATTAAATGATAAACAATATATCGTATTTTTCGCCCTATAGGTCGCTCCGGCGTATAGGACGCACCCAATTTATAGGTGCAAAATCTAAAAAAATAAAGATTTTGAACCCAATAATGGTCTTCAACCTGCAGACCTCCAGATGTTGCAAAACTACAACTCCCAGCGTGCCCGGACAGCCGTTGGCTGTCCGGGCATGCTGGGAGTTGTAGTTTTGCAACATCGGGAGGTCCACAGATTGAAGACCACTGCACAGGAGGTAATACTCACGTGTCCCCGCCGCTCCGGACCAGTCACCGCTGCCCTGGATGTCGCTTCATCGCTGTTGCCGTGTCCCCGCCGCTCCGGAACGTCTCTGCTGTTGGCCGGGTATCCTTGCTCTCCGTCGCTGCCATCACCTCGTTATGCACGTACGCGACGACGTGATGACGAGGAAGGAGAGCGCCGGCCATACAGGGGATCGCTGAACGGAGAAGACACCGAGGAGGCAGGTAAGGTCCCTCCCGGTGTCCTGTAAGTACTAACCCGGCTATTCAGTCGGGCTGTTCGGGATCGCTGCGGTGAAATTGCGGTGGTCCCGAACAGCCCGACTGAACAGCCGGGTTAGTGTCACTTTCCCTTCCGACGTGGCGGTCAGCTTTGATCGCCGCGTCTGAAGGGTTAATACAGGGCATCACCGCGATCGGTGATGTCCTGTATTAGCCGCGGGTCCCGGCCTTTGATGGCCGCAGGGACCACCACGATAGGGGTGTATTCGCCGTATAAGACGCACCAACTTTTCCCCCCCAGTTTTGGGGAAGAAAAAGTGCGTCTTATTCGGCGAAAAATACGGTACCACAAATAATATCTCATATCAAAAAAATGTATATGCATATTATAAATATTATGAATATTAAAAATTTTTGGGACACAAACAATTATGCTCAAAAATATATACTAAAAATGTACATATGAAAACAAAAAAAGGGGGGAAAGGGGAAAAAAAGGGGGGACAGGGAAAGGGAACGGGAAGGGAATATATATGAAAATAAAAATGAAAATAAAAATAAAATAAAAAGTCAGATAAACGGCAACAATTAACGCTGCTTGTGGATAGGGTCCCTAGATAGACTTCATCGAACATTTTCAATTGTCTCGTTTAGACCTCGAGGGGTTAGTGTATTCAATTTGTGGATCCAAAAAGACTCTCGATTAATAAGACGCTGAAAGCGGTTTGGTTGATTTTCTGGGATTTTTTCAATAATTATTAAAGGGGTATTCCGCCCCTAGACATCTTATCCCCTATCCAAAGGATAGGGGATAACATGTCAAATCGCCGCGGTCCCGCTGCTGGGGACCCCTGGGATCCCCGCTGCGGCACCGCGCTATCATTACAGCACAGAGCGAGTTCGCTCTGCACGTAATGATGGGCGGTACAGGGGCCGGAGCATCGTTACGTCACGGTTCCGCCCCTCGGTATGTCACGGCCCGCCCCTTTCAATACAAGTCTATGGGAGGGGGCGTGGTGGTCGTCACGCCCCCTTCCATAAACTTGCATTAAGGGGACGGGCCGTGATGTCACCAGGGGCGGCACCATGACGTCACGCTGCTCCGTCCCCCGTATCGCCCGTCATTATGCACAGAGCGATCCTGGGGCTCCCCAGCAGCGGGACCGCGGCGATCTGACATCTTATCCCCTATCCTTTGGATAGGGGATAAGATGTCTAGGGGCGGAATACCCCTTTAAGCTCAAGGATTCTATATTATTGTTATGTATGGTGGAAAAATGTCGAGAGACGCTATGCATTAAAAAATTATTCTTTATATTAGATCTGTGTTTGCACATGCGGGACCGCACCGTCTGAACGGTGTGACCCACATACTGCAAACCACAACCACATGTTAAAAGGAAAATTGCAAATTGTGTACCGCAGTCAACTCGGTCTTTAATAGAAAAATTATTTTTAGTCTGAATTCTCAACCTCCGATGTTACCTCCTCTTTTAATCTGCTTGGTGCTAGTAGGTTCCTGAGATTTTTTCCCCTTCTAAATGTAACATTGATCCGTAGGATCCAGGGAGCCAGCCGCACAACATTGCCGCCGATGGGTAAGTGGACCTCGGTGCCGGTCCCTGTCGGTTTCCCTATTCTGCCCCGCCTATTGTGGGTAGGCAGAACGGGGAAACCGAAAGTTAACCCCCCCCCCGCCCCCGATCTGCTATTGACCCGTATGACCCGGAATTCACCGGGGATTTGCGGCAATCGCCGACATGGGGGGGTCTGATGGACCCCACTGGGCATTTGCACGGGGTGCCTGCTGATCGATATCAGCAGTCACCCCCGTTCGGTCCCCGCCCGGCACACGGTGGGGACCAAAAATTCCCACGGGCATACAGGTACGCCCTGAGTCCTTAACTACAAGGAAGCCAGGGCGTACCCATACGCCCTGGGTCCTTAAGGGTTTAACATTATCAGCTTTATAACATACATAAACAAACAATTCAACCCACTTTAGGTCCCAAGTTCGGTGCCTGTAAGCCCTTCATAACCATAACATCTGGAAACAAAACAAAAAGCTATGGTGCACATGCATTAGCCCACCACCAGGAAGAAGAATGGCAATCCTGATATATACAAAATTTACATTCTTTCCCTAACGCCACCCTACTTCTCACCTTACAATTAACCCTAAAAATAAACCGAGGGTGCACGGTGTCCCTGGATGGCCTGTGGGAACATGCTTACTACAGGTAGTGTTTGATGGATATATATAATTCTTATAATTGACCCTGTATTGATGTATACACTGCCGTACCGATGTTAAGGGGGATACATAACCTTATGCAGTGTTCCTGTTATTTACCATCTTCTGATAATCAGGACCAGGGCACCAGTGCCATTCTGGGGTATATGTTTTTTAGGGGTGGGGTTGTCTGTCCTTCCTTTTGTCATTGTTAATTGTGGTTAGTACATTAAAAGTTTATACTATTTTTGCATGAATTTTGCATTATTGGTGGTTATTGTATGGTGACAATTGTAGGAGTATTAAAAATAAACTGACCCTGCATTCACCCTAACACTGTCCCTACATCACTGTCCCTAACCAAAACAAGGGTACTCTACCCAAAAGGTCTAGTACCTAGGGCACATCAAAGTAAAACCCTCTCCATAGGAGAGAAGCCCTACTATTACCAAGACTGCCATACTCCAAAGACCTGATCTTCCCGAATAACCGGTGATATTCCTACAGACCTCCACCTCGGAGAGGACTTTCTGCCGTGTAGACATTAAACACGGTGCATTCCATGTGTAGTACCTAACTACTAAGCTGACTAAGAATAAAGTACCCCGATCACGGCCACCCAGGGTCCTGAATGACCCATAAGCCCACTCCGCATAGGTAAGGACGGCAAGTTGACTCCAGCCGATGGAAGCGCCCACCCGGTTGTAAACCCCTATATTAAAGGGACAATGAAGCAGGAAATGGTCCATGCTTTCCAGCATGTCCCTGCACTCTTCTCGGGGACATCCCCGGTCATCAGATCTCCTACACTTCAAATTGTCCCTCACATATAGCTTCCCCTGAAAGCAGCACCATGCCAAGTCTCAAAACTTCTGGGGGGATCCTTTTCATGTTTAAAAGATACAACCCCACCCCCAGATCCCGACCTGGGCAGTCCCTGAGAGCCAGAGGCTTCTGGAAGTGGGTCAACACAACCCTTTTGTCAAGAAACTGCCTTGACTGGGTCCTGATCTCCCACACTCCTAGACCCCACTAACGTATCGCCTTCAGAGTCAGGGTAGCGTGAACCAGAAGATATCCATGGGGCGTACGGAGGTCCTTCACTTGCCCTCCTGTCTCCCATTCCTGGAAGAAAGGCCAAAACCATTCCCTGCAGGAGAGTACGCATGGAGAAGCCCTCTCTGACCAGAGGTTTGAGATGTTTGCTTTCAAGAAGGTGTTCGTTAAGAGCACCACAGGGTTTACCATAGATAAACCCCTTAGTCTCCTCATGCGGTACGTAACCTCCCTCTTGACTAGGTTCATCCTGTTCCCCCATAACAGTTGGAAAAACAGGCTGTAGATCCTAGTGAAGTAAGCCTCTGGCAAGATACATATGCTGCCCAGATAGATAAACAAGGGGAGCAGGTACGATTTGATCAGGTGTACCCTTTCCCTGAGGGTCATAGACCAACCCTTCCACTGGTTCACCTTCTGAGTGGCATCCTGGAGCTTACCATCCCAGTTTTTGGCTGGATGTGATGCCCAGAATTTTTGCTGACTCTTGGGGCCCTGGAAGAGTGTCCGGAAGATCAAACGTGGGATCTCCCCCTCCCAGCCAGAGACTTTCACACTTATCCCGGTTGATCTTAGACCCGGATGCCTCCGAGTAGCATTCCAACTCTGACATCACCACATCGATCTCCTCTCTCGAGGACATGAAAATGATGGCATCATCAGCGTATGCCACCACTCTCTGGGCAACATCCAGCTCCGCCAAACTCATCCCGACTCCCACCAAGGGCCCACATTCTACCCTCCGGACGTAGGGATCGATTGCTAACACATATAAAAGCGGTCTCAAAGGACAACCCTGACGGACTCTGGACCGCACCTCACAAGAGCCGCCAGACCACCCGTTCACCAGAGGAAAACTCTCTGCCCCTGCATACAAGATCTTAAGCCAATTAACAAAAGTAAACCCTAAGCCATATCTCAGGAGGACGGATCAGAGGTGCTGGTGGATCAAATGCTATGGCCTGATCCATGGACCACAAGTACCCCTTCCAGAGACCTGCACTACTCCGCTCCACTGCCTTCCGAACACAGAGAACAGCACTTAAGGTGCTGCAGCCTGGAACCGAGCAATGCTGGGCCCCCGAAAGGAGCCGGGGTGCAAACTTCACCAGCCGATTAAACAGTATCATAGCCAGAAGCTTCCTGTCCGTATTGAGAAGAGCTATGCAACCCGCTTCTTGAACATCTCCCACCACTCTGACTTACTACTACATAGGTCCAGTAAAGGTACCTGATTCTGAAGAAAATACTCAAAGGACTGTCTTACCTCCGCTTCCTCCAGGAGGGATGTATTCAGCTTCCAGTAACCTTTACCCATCTGAGGCATCTCTGAAACATTCAAGGAAAAATAAATCATACAGTGATCAGAGAACTCCACCTCAACCACGGACACTGCGGAAGAGATGGCTTCCTCCTTCAAATAAAACCTGTCTATTCTAGACCTGCAGCTACCTCAATGATAGGTGAAACCGCGTGGCCTGAGGGGCTCCGGATGTGGGCATCCTCTAGGCGAGCTCCCCTAACTATACTATTGAGAGTTATGCTATCATAAGCCAATCGATCATTGGAACCTCTCCTATCTTGGGATCTCGTGACCCCATTCCTGACCCCTCCCCCTCCAAGGAGGCGAAGGAGATGTCTTCAAGGACAGAGTAACGGTTAGACAGATCAATCAGAGGGGGGCAGGTAAGCTTCCGCTTGGGACCTGGTCCGTAGCACAGGGACTAGAGGGCTCCAACCTCTTCTTTCCCCCTTTACTGCCTTTCTTTTTTTATCTCTCTTCACCTTCCTCATCCACACTTTCATAGAGGGAGGAATTGGAAAGATCGGCCTTGCTGCCTTCTTCTCTACAAATTCTCCCCATTTCTTCTTCCAGCACATTCTCCACCAGAGCCTCAGCAGTTTCAGGACTAAAGTCTGGAGCAGGGCCAGAAGCTACCCCTGCCACATGGGAACTCTCCAATTCCCTGCTCCTTCTCCGATTAGCCTCCAGTCTCAGCTTTGTGGGACTTTTTCTCCTCACTGACCCTGTGGCACCTTCACCCGCACTCATGCCCTCCCCAGCTGAGGCAACATTACTACTCTCCCAGACAAGGTGACCGTCGCCCGGGCAAAGGCGCTAGGACAACGGCTGAAAGGGTGTCCTAAGACACCACACAGATGACACCTGATCTGCCCACAGGATGCAGCAAGATGACCTACCCTACCCCACCGCACAGAGCACAGACCTTCACGGTACAGGTTGTGCTAAAGTGAGTGGAGCTGCCACACCTGTGACAGACCTTGGGCTGCCCCTGGTAGAAAACTTGGATTCTTTCCCAAGAAAAGCAGCTGATGGGATGTGGGCAACAGTGCTCCCCGAACGCTTCAGTTTGACGGAAAATGTCCAGGCCCCAGACCAGATCCCATGTTCTTCATAGTTCTCTTTTAGACATGTCTGTCACATGTCCATATCAGCTGAGCCAGGTTATGATGTCATAGCAAGATAGTTGAAATAAAAAAAGCACAAACGGATGCGCTCCGTAGTGTAACACCAAAGGTGAGTTGGTAACGCTAAGTGTGAATTGCGCTTACCACATGAAGTTGTACTCCAACCAAGTACAACAATGGAACAGGGCGTATCATCAAAAGGTCTCTGCAGCTTCGTCCCGCTGAAATAGAATCACGATAAAAACAAGCAATCTCCAGGTAGCAGAGCGGGATCAATGGAAGCGCTAAGACCAGATAAGAAGTTAAAAGGATTTATTTCCCATAATGCAACGCGTTTCACGGTCACCCGCTTCCTCAGGCATGGAGTTGCCTGAGGAAGCGGGTAACCGTGAAACGCGTTGCATTATGGGAAATAAATCCTTTTAACTTCTTATCTGGTCTCAGCGCTTCCATTGATCCCGCTCTGCTACCTGGAGATTGCTTGTTTTTATAGCAAGATAGTGACTCATTATGTGTCAAAATGGTCCCTTTCTTGGTCATATTGCCTCACATTGTTGTGTGGTAATAACTCAATTATGAACTATAATCATAAAAAAATTATCAATTATGAAAATTTTACAATTAAGAAAATTATTAAAAATATCAAAATTATGACCTGGTGAATTGTAGACAAAGCTAATCAATACAATTCACATCTGAGTCCGACTATTTCCTCAGATATCAACAAGTTATTTTTATGACGGGATGACATTAATGCTTAAGGATGTAGTTTTGCAATATACAATAATACACAGGTATTATAAAGTATGCATATTTATTGGTTATGAGGTTATAAACATAAATGAGTAATAAACACAATGATATATACAAATGAATATCAATTCGATATATTAGTAAACATTAAAAGTTTGTTAATTGACTGCATAAGGGTATGTTCACACTACGGAGTGTGAAAGGAATCTCCGCCCGCAGAATTCAGGGAGCGGAGATTCAGCCTGGCAGCCGGCGGCGGTGGTAGGACCGTGCGGCACTTTGCCGTCTCCATTGACAGCTATGCAGTGCTTGCGGACTTCCGCGCAAAGGATGAACATGTTCTTTCTTTCCGCAGTGTGAACTGGTCTCACGAAAGACCCATTCACACAGATGCTACCGTTCACTGTGCGGACTTTTATTCGTTGAATTCTGCAAGCGGAATTCCACGGGGATTCCGCAGTGTGAACATACCCTAAAAGTAGAACAATACATGTGAGTAGCAAGTAACTTGTTAAAATAAAACAAAAGCTACTAGGTTAGGAATATCATATAAGAAAAAGGTTACATATCACTCTATCCAGAGGAACCTCATGATATTAAGATGGGCAATATCTATACATAGACATCTCAATATGGAATGCTAAATAAACTCCCCACCCCCCTTCTAACCAACTACAAATCACATGACTACATGAATGGGGAAATCCTCTAAGTATATAAACATGGAAGGATACTTCCACCCCATTCTGGACTATTTTCTATACATGATTTTGAAATTATTTTTTACATAATAAACATGGTTTCTCCAGACATAGAGTCACCAACTTGACATTTATATTTATTGGAAAGATTAGAGTCCCATTGAGGTATCTTTCACACAGACGTGTGAATCTCTCTGTCTGTCTTATCTTAGTAATTGAGCGTTAGTTACAATAACATACACAAAGTCTATATTCGAGACATGTCCACCATGTCTTAGGAATGTAAACACTGAGCAATCATATATAAGATAATAGATATATACTGATGTCCTTTACAATACTAACAGTATATGACAATATCATATGTCCTATTGATTACCATATATATAAATGTCTTTGCACATGCTGGAATAAACAACCACCTTTTGCATATTTGCGGAGTGCTGCATCATCTTTACTTTTCTATATATATATATATATATTTGTGGTCAGGACTTTTCACCGTGCATGGGCTTACCTGTTATCTCCTGCCAAGGCCACCTGCAAGAAACTAGATTTACCAAGACCTAACACAAAACTCTACTTATAACATAGAACAGCGGTTGAGGTGTGCCTGAAAACCGCGTCGAGGGTCCGCCTATAGAGGGCATTCCCTTATGTATGGTGATGAAGAAAAGGGTGAGGAGGGTGGGTTTCGCCAACCCGGCATACGCCCAGAGGGAGGGGCCGATGGATATTAAATAGCCAAAGCCCCTCCCACAAATTCAGCCTGATAGGCTTCCCACTTGTGGTCAGGACTTTGCACCGTGCATGGGCTTACCTGTTATCTCCTGCCAAGGCCACCTGCAAGAAACTAGATTTACCAAGACCTAACACAAAACTCTACTTATAACATAGAACAGCGGTTGAGGTGTGCCTGAAAACCGCGTCGAGGGTCCGCCTATAGAGGGCAAAAATACACCACCAGTTAGGGTAATTAAGTATCATTTATTTATAATGCCAAAAATTGAAATGCCTCTGCCATTTCCCTTGAGGGATCTGGGACATAAGTGGTATATGCATCAGAACGCCACCTCCCCAACTTCTGCATGACATGTACAGGCACCTTGTGCCTGGAGGCCGCCGATGCTGCTCCTATGCGGAATGAGTGACCTGAGAACTCTCTGGGGTTGTGTCCTAAATTGCCAAGCAGCGTGCGGACATGCGATGTGAAAAGAGAAGTGGTAAGAGCACCCCCACCGAAAGGCAACAGTGGCGACTCCGGAGGCTTATCATGGAGGAACTCAACCAGTTGTGCCAACACCGCCACCGGGCACCAGTTGTTGCCTGAAGGAAAATACTTAACCACCGCCCCCCACCTGCAAGTTTTTGTGACAGACAGTGAAACTTCGAACCAAGAACCCTGCCACCTTAAATGAGCCTTCTGTGGATGTGTCGCTCCCCGCCTGACACATGAAAATTCACCCGGCCGGAGGAAGCCATAGAAGGCTAGATAAATGGCAGATTTGATTATCAGACTGCCCTCGAAGCCAAACGGGTTATTGGCTAATGCGTCAGACATGGCTCGGAACAGCTCGCCGCTGATCAGTTTCCTGAGAGGTGGCGCTGTGGCGCTACGAGCCACCACCCCTCTGAGCGCAGCCTTGACAGCCTGAGATGATAGGATAGATAGCCTGTCTGGGTGGGATAAAGAAATGAAATGCTGAATGCCCGAAAGGTAAGATTAATAGTGCTATGAGACAGGTGCAGAGAAGAGTGGCAGAAACCGATGAAAGATAGAAGGATAGTGGTGTCGTAAGAAAAGGGGATGCTATGTTGCGACAGATATGACCTGAAGGTGTCATGTGCTGCATGATAGGCCTTTCTGGTATTGGGGGCTAAGGCGTCCGACATTAACTCCCGGGCCACCTGTGTGTCATAATTCAGTCCAAGATTAAATGTGCCAGGCAAGGGGGTTGTGTTCCTACTGCGTCTGCTTGCGGAGCCACCTGTGAAAAGAGATGGAAATTAGCCCTGGACAGAGCATCTGCGGCCGTGTTGTCTACCCCCGGTATGTGTCTGGCTACAAAATTGAAGTTGTGTTGTAAGGACACCCAGACTAGCCTGCGCATGAATGACATGACAGTAGCATGCCTGGAACTGCCCTTGTTGACTATGGCCACTGTCGCCTGATTGTCACACTGAAACTCCACCGTCTGCCCTGACCACTTGTCGCCCCATGTCACAGCAGCTGCTACAATGGGGAAAACCTCAAAAAGTGCCGAAGTGCTGCTGAAGCCTGCCAGAGCCAATACCTGCTTGGACCATTGGCCCGCCATCCACCTGCCGCCCCACACTGCACCATAACCGGTGGAAGATGACGCATCGGTGCAGATCTTGGGGGACAACTCGGAGGCTGGCGGGACAAACATAGCCGTCCCATTCCATTGTGCCATGAACCTATCCCACATGTTCAGGTCAGCCAGGGCTTGGCAATCTAACCAAACCCTACTGTGTTGATGCGGGACACCATGCAGCAAAGACAATATTCTGGATACGAACGCTCTGCCCTGCGGAATTGCTCGCATAGCAAATGCCAGCATTCCCAGCAAGCTCTGCAACTCGCCCTTGGTCGTGACCTGGAAGACCGTGTACTTGTGGATAGTGTCTCTGATACGGTTGAGTTTGTCAGTGGGCAAGCTGACTTGCATTGCGACTGAATCTAGGATTACTCCCAGAAAGGTGAGACACTTAGTTGGACCGACCGTTTTCTTGGGAGACACTGGCACCCCAATATCAGTGAACAGTTTCAGCAATCTGACCAACTGGTCCGGCTCTTCCCTCGGGCAACTGAGCAGAAGAAAGTCATCCAAGTAATGGATGACCTGGCTGCATCCAGAGACATTAACCAGCAGCCAGTGCAATGCCTGGGCCAGTTGGTCAAACAGCCACGGGCTGCTCTTGCATCCGAAAGTCAACTTGGAAGCAAAATAATATGCCCCCTGCCATTTGAGCCCAAACCATTGCCACTGGTCCCTGTGCAATGGCAGCAACTTGAAGGCATCAGTGATATCCGCCTTTGCCATCCAAGTCCCTGGGCCGAGCGCCAAGATGACCTGAATAGCCTGGTCTATGGAAGAATAATGCATGCTAAACTCCTCGGATGGAATGAGAGAGTTGATACTGGGGACAAGTGACCACAAGTCAAATATCAGTCTCTTTTTCCCATTGAACTTGCCTGTTACCACCCCTACCGGACTGACCCTCCAAGACCTGAATGGAGAAACTAACAAGGGGCCAATCATATAACCTTTCATTAGCTCAGCATTTATTAATTCAGTGACAACAGCGGGATCGTTTACGGCAGACAGCAGATTGTCGCATTCAAATGTGGCCTGCGGCAGTGTGACCATGCCGGCGTGGAAGCCTCTATCAAAACTATTGATCAACCATTAGACCCAATCTGGGTCCGGGTGATCCACGAGCAGAGCGGCCAGGACTGGGGTACGTACCCCGCCTAGTCATGCTGGCCCTTTCTGCCTACATGCAGAGCCCGGATGTGCCCTGAAGCAGTAGAAGCAGACGTGTAATAACCTGCAATTGCTGAAGTTGCACGAAGACATGTTATAGTTGTTACAAATTTGTGAGCCTCCGAGATAGTGTACTGGACGGCCCAACTTATCCACGGAAGGTGCGGACCTGCTGAAACTGTACGTGGAAGTGGACGGTCTGGTGGCGCCCTGCTCGCCCTGTTGAGCCAGCCCCACACACCACGCCATAGTATGCGTGATTGATTGACAGGCGGCACATGCGGGGAATTTGAGATTTGCGAAGTGGCTGCAGAACATCTGTGAATCTTCGATGCTCCAGTCCATGAGGTACCCATCTTGGCTGAAGGCCGCCGCTGCCATGGCTGAGAAACTTCTATGATAATCGTAGAAATGGGTACCACCGTATTTGTATGCGTATTCAGTAACCCTCAGCAAATACAGGTCGAGCTCCTCTCTGCGCTCCGGCCTGGCTGAGCATATCACCTCCCTGTATTTGCTGAAGTCAATCACAAACTCATGGATATTTAGCTTCCGTTTCAGCCTGGTGTCCTTACTCTTAAGGACAACAGATAAGTCAGCGCACGCTACCGTTCTAGTGTCCTCAACGTCGAAGGCAGATAGCAACAGGGCCGCCAAATTGATGTCCTTCCCTTCCAGTATGTCCTTTCTCAGGGCCGCTGGGACAAAATGGACTGGTGACACCCTTGGTGGCCCAGAGCCCCTACCTGGGTTGCCTACCGGAACAGGGGCCGACATCTGTGTAGGCGTTGATGCCTGCAATGCTGCTGGAGCTGGGGGCCCCTGAATGCCCCTTCTCTCCAGAGCATCCAGCCTGCCCAACATGGAAGTCATCATTGCATGCAGTTCAGAGAGGGTGGACTGGCCCGAGGTCCCCTCCTGACTGTCGCCAGCCCCCTGATCCGCCATGAGGAGTTTGTACAACTCTGCTTTTCGGGCGGTTGCTGGAAATGGAATTGCCCTCTTGCGCAACTCCTCCATCAACTTGGGGATCGTCCAAGCCCTGAAAGCTGCAGAGGAGGGCGTCCCTCGCACGGAGCTTCTAGCTGGTGTATCAGGGATGGACATCGGGTCCTCTATGTCTGACACGTGAGACATGACCTGTCCGGGCCGTAACGGGTGCCGGGGAAAAAAACGGTAATCGTGAGTCACCAGATATGAGAAACGTTTACCCCCCTTGCTGAGTACTGACTGACCTTACCACCACTGTAACACAACAGTAAGACGCCTGAAACGAACAGCAAATCGACTGTAACCCTGCAAACAACCGAATACATACTTAATGTTAGCTTACAGCTGCAGACTGCCCGTGCAATGTGGCCGAACACAAGAGTGCTGACCGTAGTGCCAGTGCGACCCAGAGTACCACCTGAATAGTTTGAAACGAGGCCTGACCGTGTGTCTGACCGAGAACGTGTGCATGACGCGTATAGTCATGAATAATTAAACCGTGAACACCTCCTGACTGCGAGTCAAGATTACAGTGTGCACCGTTTCTAACTAACTAGCGATGGCTCTGAAGACGTGTCAGCAACCACCGCAGGCAAGTGGTCACCCTTGAAGAAGAGTCAAGATCGCAGTGACCACTACCCGTGTAAACGAAATGCTCTGTATGCGTGACAGTAGCAATGACGCCTTGAACCCTATCTGACATGTCGAGTCAGATATACAGTGATTCAGGGCCTATGTGTAACAGCAGCAGTGCGTAACATTAACTAATGTAACAGGAGTATTAAGCATTTGACTGAAATGACGTGAACTAGCGTCTGCTAGCGAAAGTGATGACCACCGTGAAACGTGAATAAATAACATGAACAACCGCCGTACGGTTGGTACTGACCGTAGCCAAGTTTGCAATGACCAGGAACGTAATGACCACCTAACTGGATACAGCCCACCTAATCTGCAAGAGAAACTAACAGTGTACTAACCATATGGTTTACGCGCCACCTACCACCTCTGACCCATACATGCTGACACCCCCTAGCCCCCCCCCCCTATGCCTGAAACTACCCCAACCCCACTAATTACTTGACTACCCCAAGCCTCTGACCCGGTACCCCGATATGCATGACCACCCCCCCCCCTAAACCGAAGCCACAGTAATATGGATTATCGTATTATTAACTTTACAAGCTGCCCCTTGTCTGCGACAGTGCATGTGTCAGGAACTGTGGCCTGACACCGGTGCACCATGAGCCAGCCCCTTATTACTGCATGGTACCAATACACTCTGTAAGCCTAACACATTTCCTCACACACATTTTTTTTTTTTTTCAGCGCCACCTGCTGGCCATCCGTGGAGCTATATCGCCGGCTCACTGGCATGCTGTGACTCCGCCCGTTCAGAGCCCCGTGTTACACGTGAGACGCCGGCACAGGGAGACCCACGTGGGTCGCGTCTCCCCGCGCCTGCCATGCCGCCAGCTGCCGCTGGATCCAGAGGCCGTGTTCACTGCGGCCAGCCCGGGCACACGCTGCACCGACGGACCGCCGCCTACATAACACGCTGGGTGCCGGAGCCTGCCCGCCAAACGAGGGGAGCAATAGCAACAGACCAGGGCCCCAGTAAAAGAAACCTGCCGGTCACCCGGCACTTACCTGCACCACCACACACCTGACCCAGCGTACGCAACGAAAGAACCCAGCATACGCCCAGAGGGAGGGGCCGATGGATGTTAAATAGCCAAAGCCCCTCCCACAAATTCAGCCTGATAGGCTTCCCACATATATATATATATATATATATATATATATATATATAAAGAACTAATGTTCATTCGGATAAGACATAGTTATTTCATAGTTTCTTATCTCACCCCCTTTCTCTCCATTCACCCCCCTTTACCTTGGGTGAATTGTAGTATTGTTGTCTAGAGAGTGTAACTAGACCTTATCAGTCTTATCTAAATAGTCATAAATATCTAAGGAGACAAGAAGCATTCTTCTCCCAGACTGGCACTTATACAGAGGAGAACTTTAGAATTGTGGCCTACTTAGATTATACACAAAATGGCCAACATGATGCTATTAAACATATTAAACATAGTGATTCATTTTTGGGGCGTAAATAGCACGACAACATTCCTACGGCCACTTTTCTGCCCGGATCTTGGGAGGGACCAGACCACCTCCCCCTTATGTTCTCGGAAGGTGCCTAAGCCATGTCTTTCTATCCAAAAAGACAGGTCAACCTCCCCCTCCCCTCTACATGGATTGACCTATCTCCCCTACGTAGAGCCTCCAGGAGGCGCAGTTGCAAATGACCCTTGGAGCCAGATGGAGATGGGGATCCCCCTGATCCCCCGGCAGTGATGCTGGTATAACTTCTGGGAGAAGTAGCCACTACCGGGGGGGCAGTCGAACCAGAATCTGACTCCAACCCCAAACCAGGAGCCTTGTTCCTAACATAAGCATCAGCCATAACACCTCTCTTTTGCATACCACTACCACTCATCACCTGCATTTTACAAGCACCCCTCTCATACACCTCACTTGCTCCCTTCTCATACACTTCACTTGCACCCCTCTCTTTTACTCCACATGCACCCCTCTCTTGCACCCCTCTCTTGCACTCCGCTTGCACCCCCCCTCATCCACACTGCTACTACAGCTACAACTTACCATTTTTATTCACATTTTTGCTCTCACTTTCACTTTTGCCTGCACTCTCCCTTGATGTGTTACAGGCTGAGATCGGTCTATTGCTCCAGATATAAGAGTTGCCGGTTTAAGGATTTGAGCTGCACGGCTCTTCTGTCCAGTATCTTGGGCACAGATATAGGCTCCGCCTCCAGCGTAGGTGGCCCTCCCCCTTCGCAAAAGGTCAAAGACCTTGGCGGAAGCTGTCCCTCCGGATGCACTCCCGCCCTGCCTACTGCAGCTGATGCACGGGGAACCTCCCCCTTCACAAGGGAGTGCCCCACAGCACCAGAATTTTGTACCCACCGCATCACCTAGGGGACCGCCCCCTGAACCAACAAAATCCGGCACCCAGACACTCCCCCCCCCTCGCAGGGGAGTGCCCTGCAGTGTCAGGACCTGTACCGCCCACTTCAACCGAGGGACCGCCCCTGAACAGGTGAGTCTGCCGCCATTTTCTGGTGCCTGGTCACAGGAGGGTGCCCTTTTTTTTCTATGGCACCCGTGGCCATTTTGGGTGCACTACTGTATCCCCCGTGATGGCCCCGCTCCCCTACAGAAACGGGGTCTGTCAGATTGGGGGACCCAGCACCCTGAACTCACTTCTCAGCCAACCCAGACTGCTGGAAGAGAGAAAAAACAAACTTTATTTGTCCTTCTGTTTTCTTTAGTTTTTTGCCCTTTGCTTTTTTATTCTTTCTTTTCTCTTCTGGGCCCAAATCCTCTCCAAAAGAGACGTTTTCCAGACGGGTGGGGGACTCCTGCATAACAATCGCCCGCAGGAGACCCCCATCTGTCAAGCCGCTGCCTTCACTGCAGTCACTGCCATCCTCATCCTCACTGGAGGGTGGTAAGGCCACCTGAGCCAGGTTTATATAGTCTGCACTCAGAGTAAGTAGGGGGTCAGGGGTAACAATGGTGGCACATACAGAACCCGTGTCCATATCCCCCTCACTCACATTACTCTCCTCACCTCCTTCACCTTCCTCCATCTCCACCTCCTCACTGCGGCAATCATCTTGGTGACTTTCACCACCTCTGGAGACCCTCATGTTGGAGAACCTCTCTTCATTCAAAAGCTTCTCACTAAGAAAGCCGGCTCCCTCCACAATGTCTGATCTCCTCCTCACAAGCTCCTCCACTTCTTTCCTCAGATATCTCACCTTAGTATTGAATGCTGCTCTCTTGGCCTTAGGTGCATGATCTGCTTGATAGATGGCAAACTTTAGATCTTCTCTAAGGCCTCGAAGTTGCTTGCCGAGCTGCTCATATGCAGCCATCTTCGCCTGGATTCTCGATCCAAAATTTGCTAGGGATTCTCTGTTCCCCTTTACCCCCCATTGCTGGGGTTCTGAGGAGCCAGAGACAACTGCCTTTCCTCCATTCCTCTGCCTGGAAGAGCTCTTTTTCCTGTTTGAGCTTTTGCTGGAAGCTTTGCAGCTCCCAGCAGAGGACGGGGCCCCACATTGCTGTGGGCCCTGGTGGTTCTCTTCACCCCGTCCTGACTACTGGCCATTGCATGTTCCTTCACACACCCCACCAACCGAGTACAGGGGGTGGAAGATGGAGCCCTCGATTCCCAGTGCTTCATAGCAGGGAAACCTTCCCAGGTGCCTGCCACACACCTGGGGAGGGGCTGAGGGATTCTCTGCTTCTGTGGAAGTCTCAGGAGCTCAGCAGAACACAACCTCTCTCCAGAGCTGTACTCACTATTCTGCTGGTGAGGTCACTGTGTACATACATTACATTACTTATCCTGTACTGATCCTGAGTTATATCCTGTATTATACTTCAGAGCTGCACTCACTATTCTGCTGGTGAGGTCACTGTGTACATACATTACATTACTTATCCTGTACTGATCCTGAGTTATTTCCTGTATTATACTCCATAGCTGCAATTAAAATTATTCTGACTGACGATCAATATATATATATGTTAATACTTACAAGTAAAGAGAAAAATAGCCAGCACAACTACCTAATACACGGGTGCATGCTGCTGTGGCAAACACAGAGTATACAAAAAAAGAAGATTGCAGCAGCACACTTGGTCAAGAGTAGGTAACAAATATCTTTTTTCAGCATTAGAAATGGCATATAAATATAAGTATTAATATAGAGTATACAAAAAAAAAAAAAGATTGCAGCAGGACACTTGGTCTAACACTCCTAACACTCACCTCTGTTGGGCATATAGCCTCTGACTGGGTGACATACTGGATCCATTATCAATTTAAAACACCTCCTGTGAAAAAGGGGAGGGGTGAACAGCTAAAGAGGGTGCCATTCCCCCTGAGTTGTACAAACAAGCAAAGAGAAAAATAACCAGCACAACTACCTAATACACGGTGCACGCTGCTGTGGCAAATACAGAGTATACAAAAAAAGAAGATTGCAGCAGCACACTTGGTCAAAAAATTTAGGCTCTTAGTGCACTTTTTGATCAAAACGTGTCCCCCCATCCACCACATGGAGGTGGCCTCATTTCGGATGGGACCCTAACACAAATTCTGAGCCTAACACTCACCTCTGTTGGGCATATAGCCTCTGACTGGGTGACATGCTGGATCCATTATCAATTTAAAACACCTCCTGTGAAAAAGGGGAGGGGTGCACTGCTAAAGAGGGTGCCATTCCCCCTGAGTTATACAAACAAGCAAAGAGAAAAATAGCCACCACAACTACCTAATGCACGGGTGCACGCTGCTGTGGCAAATACACCCTCTTTAGCCGTGCACCCCTCCCCTTTTTCACTGGAGGTGTTTTAAATTGATAATGGATCAAGCATGTCACCCAGTCAGAGACTATATGCCCAACAGAGGTGAGTGTTAGGCTCAGAATTTGTGTTGGGTCCCATCCAAAATGAGGCCACCTCCGCATGGTGGATGGGGGGACACGTTTTGTCCAAAAAGTGTGCTAAGAGCCTCCATTTTTTGACCAAGTGTGCTGCTGCAATCTTCCTTTTTTGTATACTCTGTATTTGCCACAGCAACGTGCACCGTGTATTAGGTAGTTGTGCTGGTAATTTTTCTCTTTGCTTGTTTGTACAACTCAGGGGGAACGGCACCCTCTTTAGCCGTTCACCCCTCCCCTTTTTCACGGGAGGTTTTTTAAATTGATAATGGATCCAGCATGTCACCCAGTCAGAGGCTATATGCCCAACAGAGGTGAGTTTGTGCCTGGACTGTCTGGGCATGCTGGGAGTTGTAGTTTTGCAACATCTGTAAGAGCACAGTTTGGACACCACTGCACAGTGGTCTCCAAACTGTGGGCCTCCAGATGTTGCAAAACTATAACTCCCAGCATGCCCAGACAGTCTTTGGCTGTCTGGGCTTGCTGGAAGTTGTAGTTTGGCAACTCCTGGAACACAGGAGTGAAGATCACTTACCGCTGATCTTCACAGCTCCGTCCGCCGCTGCCTCTGCCGGTCCCGCGCTGTCTGTCCGGTACCGCCGAGGGTCCCGCAGCGATCGCTGGTCCCGGGACATGATCGCTGGTTCCGGGACACGATTGCTGGTCCCGGGACCCTCCGCCATCTTCACTAACTGACTGACTAATGACAATGATCTGCAGCAGGGGACCAGTCTGATTGGTCCCCAGCTGCATAGTGTCATCGGTCAGCTGTCCAGGATAGCTGAGATGACGTTTCTATCACCATGCCAACTGACATGGTGATAGAAAATGTATTGGACGTGTATACACGTCCATTTGCGTTAAGTCACAGAAAAAATTGACTTGTATACACGTCCATTTGCGGGAAGGGGTTAAATTAATTCAGTTAGTGCAGACCAAGGGTCAAACAGCTGTTTGTGGGAGGTACAATCCACTTCTATGGGCATAGAGCCTTTGTGTGGGAAAAAGCCAGTGCATAGAAGCTTTCTTAGGATTGCAGTAAGAATTCAAGGAATTCTGCATCACCTTCAATTCAGAGGACTTCCCTTTGGCATAACATCAATCCCATTTGCCAAAGTTATTGCCGCTATGGTGGTGATTGTCAGAGTTATCCCATACCTCACCACTAACTGATCATTACTGATTTGGTGGTGATTGTCAGAAGACTGGAAATAAGAGTTATCGTATACTTGCCCTTTGGCAGATCTTTGCCAGCTCTCTACAGTTGTCAGAATTACCTCCTTTCAGATCTAGGCTGGATTATCAATCTGGACAAATCAGATTAAACCCTGAATACATCCAGCAATCTCTGGTATTTAGAATAGACTCTCAGTCTATGACTCTTCATCTCTCACCAGCCAGGAAGGACATTAAAGTGGTCTTAGTTTCTTTGAATCCATTGCGTAGTGTTTCTCAGAACTCTGAGGTTTCTAGGCTTTTTCTCTTTTGCCGTTTGCATCCTCGCCTGCTTCAGTCAGAGATCCTTCACAGATGGAACAGAAGATTGTCTGATATAGACCCTTCATATGCTGTCCACAAACTTTTTCTTTCCTCCAACCACAAAAACCCAGAGCAATCTTTTACACTCTGAAGCGTTCTCCCCTCTCCTTCTAGGGAGAGCAATACAGGTAAGATCAGACAATATGGTCTCCATGTCTTACATAACAATTATATAAACAAACAAGGAGGCACCAGATCTCAAGACCTCCTCCTGGAGGGGGGGGGGGAGATCTTTGATTTGGTAGTATCCAGGATAAGGAGGTTATCTCCTGTCCATATCAGGGAGTGCAGAATGTTCTAGTCATTTGAGAAAGAATATGACAATTCTAAGAGAATGGTCCTTGAATCCAGAGATCTTCAGCCAGATCATACTTTACTGGAAAATACCAGAAATAGATCTTATGGCCGCTCATTTAAATAACAAACTAAAGAACTTCTGCTCCCTTTATTTAGTGGATTACCCTTTTGTAGTGTACACAATATCCATACCTAAGATATTCCAACTAGCATATATTTCTTCACTAACGTTAATAATACCGATTGTATTAAAAAAATTCAGCAGGATCTAGCCTCAGTCATTGCGGTGATTCCATTTTGGCCCAAAGGGTCATAGTTCTCTCCGACCATGTTGATGAGCCAAGGGATGTATTGGAGACTTCCTGTACAGCAGAACCCGGTGTCTTAGGGCACACAGCTCTGCCACAACGTCTCTCAATCTGACAGCTTTGAGATTGATAGGTTCAGATTTAAAGCCAATGGTTTTTTCGGACTGAATATGGAATACTCTTTCCCACTCTAGGAGTGAGGCCATCAATAAGGCATGTACAGATTTATAAGGATCTTTCCCTCCTGATGTTCTGACAGGAAGATTGATTTATCTTCACCTTCTGATCCTTAACCCCTTAAGGACCATGGACATATATGTACGTCCTGGCTCCCTGATACTTAAGGACAAAGGACGTACGCATACGTCCGTGGGAATTTCGGGGACCGGACCAGGGTGACTGCTGATATCGATCAGCAGGCACCCCGTGCAAATGCCCTGGGGGGTCCTGAGAAATACGCTCCCCGACCCCCTCATGTCGGCGTTAATTCACACCGGCGATTTGCAGCAATTCCGGGTCATACGGGTCTCCAGTTACCCATAAAATAAGGGGGATTAGGGTTGTCCAAGACACCCACGATCCCCCTGAAGGGATAGGAGTGAGGTAACAGGGGTGCCACCCCTCCTATCCCTGCTATTGGTCGATCAGAAACTATCGACCAATAGCAGATCGGGGGCAGGGGGGTTAACGTTCGGTTCCCCTGTTCTGCCCACCCACAGTTCTGCCCACCCACCCATCGACGGCGGCAGCGGTCGACGATCGGCGGCAGCAGGGGACGGCGATGCGGCTCCCTGGTTCCTACGGAAGCCGGTGAGTTGCCTAGCAACATCTAGAGGGCTACAGTCTGAGACCACTATACAGTGGTCTCTAAACTGTAGCCCTCCAGATGTTGCAAAACTACAACTCCCAGCATGCCCAGACAGCTGTTTGCTGTTTGAACATGCTGGGATTTGAAGTTTTGCAAAAGCTGGAGGGCTACAGTTTGGAGATCACTGTGCAGTGGTCTCTAAACTGTGGCCCTCTAGATCTTGCAAAACTACAACTCCCAGCATGCCCACACAGCAGTTTGCTGTCTGGCATTGCTAGGACTTGTAGTTTTGCAACATCTGGAGGGCCACAGTTTGGAGATCATTGTGCAGTGGTCTCTAAACTGTAGCCCTCCAGATGTTGCAAAACTGCAAATCCCAGCATGCCCAAACAGTTGTCTCGGCATGCTGGGAGTTGTAGTTGCGTACCTCCAGCTGCAGCATAATTACATCTCCCAGCATGACCTTCGGCGATCAGTACATGCTGGGAGTTGTAGTTTTGAAACAGCTGGAGGTTTGCCCCCCCCATGTGAATGTACAGGATACATTCACACGGGCGAGTTTATAGTGAGTTTCCTGCTTAAAGTTTGAGCTGCGGCAAACTCACTCTAAACGTGCCAGTGCGAAAGTACCCTAAAAACACTACACTACACTAACACATAATAAAGGGTAAAACACTACATATACACCCCCTTACACTGTCTCCCCCCTCCCAATAAAAATGAAAAACATATCGTATGGCAGTGTTTCTAAAATGGAGCCTCCAGCTGTTGCAAAACAACTCCAGGCATTTCCAGACAGCCACCGACTGTCCAGGCATGCTGGGAGTTTAGCAACAGCTGGAGGCACTCTGTTTGGGAATCACTGGCATGGAATACCCCTATGCAATCCCTAATTTAGTCTCTCACTTCGGAGCCCTGTCGTATTTCAAGGAAACAGTTTAGGGCCACATATGGGGTATTTCCGTACTCGGGAGAAATTGCACTACAAATTTCGGGGGGCTTTTTCTCCTTTTACCACTTATGAAAAGTCGGGGGCTGCACCAGCCTGTCAGTGTAAAATTTTTTTTTTTTTTTACACTAACATGCTGGTGTTGCCCCATACTTTTTTTTTCACAAGCGGTAAAAGGAGAAAAAGACCCCCAAAATTTGTAACGCAATTTCTCCTGAGTATGGAAATACCCCATATGTGGGTGAAAAATGCTCTGCGGACGCACAACAAGGCTCAGGAGTGAGAGCGCACTATGTACATTTGAGGCTTAAATTGGTGATTTGCACAGGGGTGGCTGATTTTACAGCGGTTCTGACGTAAACGCAAAAAAATAAATACCCACATGTGACCCCATTTTGGAAACAACACCTCTCGCGGAATGTAACAAGGGGTATAGTGAGCCTTAACACCCCACAGGTGTTTGAAAATTTTTCATTTAAGTTGGATGGGAAAATGAAAAAAAAAATTTTTTCACAAAAATGCTGTGTTTTCAAATTTTTCATTTTCACAAGGGAAAATAGGAAAATAGCCCCCCAAAATTTGTAACATCATTTCTTCTGAGTTAGAACATATCCCATATGTGGATGTAAAGTGCTCTGCTGGTGCGCTATAGTGCTCAGAAGAGAAGGAGCGCCATTGGGCTTTCAGAGAGAAAATTTGTCCGGAATTGAAGACCACGTGTGTTTACAAAGCCCCCATAGTGCCAGAACAATGGACCCCCCACATGTGACCCCATTTTGGAAACTACACCCCTCATGTAATGTAATAAGGGGTACAGTGAGCATTTAAGCCCCACAGGTGTATGGGAGATTTTTGCAACAGTGGTCCGTAATGTAAAATTTTAATTTTTCATTTGCACAGCCCACTGTTCCAAAGATCTGTCAAACGTCAGTGGGGTATAAATACTCACTTCCCCCCTTATTAAATTCTGTGAGGGGTGTGATTTCCAAAATGGGGTCACATGTGGGGGGGGGGTCCACTGTTCTGGGACCACGGGAGGCTTTGTAAACGCACACGGTCCCTGACTTCCATTCCAAACAAATTCTCTCTCTAAAAGCTCAATGGCGCTCCTCCTCTTCTGAGCATTGTAGTGCGCCAGCAGAGCACTTGACGTCCACACATGGGGTATTTCCGTACTCAGAAGAAATAGGGTTACAAGTTTTGGGGGTCATTTTCTCCTATTACCCCTTGTAAAAATTTAAAATTTGGGGAAAAAACAGCATTTTAGTGGAAATAAAAAATTTTTTCATTTACACATCAGACTTTAACAAAAAGTCATCAAACACCTGTGAGGTGTTAAGGCTCACTGTACCCCTTGTTGCGTTCCCTGAGGGGTGTAGTTTCCAAAATAGTATGCCATGGGTTTTTTCTTTTTTTTGCTGTTCTGGCACCATAGGGGTTTCCTAAATGCAACATACCCCCCAAAAACCTATTCAGCAAAATTTGCTTTCCAAAAGCTAAATGTGACTCGTTCTCTTCTGAGCACTGTAGTTCGCCCGCAGAGCATTTTACGTCCTAACATGGGGTATTTCCATACACAGAAGAGATGGGGTTACGAATCTTGGGGGGGCATTTTCTCCCATTACCCTTCGTAAAAATGGTAAATTTGGGGGAAAAACTGCACTTTAGTGAATTTTTTTATTTAAACATCCGACTTTAACAAAAAGTCGTCAAACACCTGTGGGGTGTTAAGGCTCACTGGACCCCTTGTTACGTGCCTTGAGGGGTGTAGTTTCCAAAATGGTATGCCATGTGGGTTTTTTTCTGCTGTTCTGGCACCATAGGCGCAGAGGCGGCTCTCTAATTAGGCAATTTAGGCGGCCGCCTAAGGCCTTGCGCTAAAAGGGGCCTCGCGGCCGCCTAAATCATTTAATTAGAGAGCTGCAGGCTGCTGTAATTAAAAATATGTCAGCAGCCTTTCCCAGTCAAAATTTTTTATTGTTTAGCCTCTTTCTCGCAGCCCGATCTCATCCGCGGTATATTACTGTTCGTTTTATCATGATGCTGGAGTGAGTCCTCTCCCATCCGCCTTCTGACCTGGTAATACACCAATCTGCATTCCGCAATGCCGATTACGTCATGACGCGACGTAACCCCTCCCTGCATTACCCCGCCCGCGGTACCAAGAAGAAGAAAAGAGGAA
Source organism: Hyla sarda (assembly GCF_029499605.1). Taxonomy (NCBI): domain Eukaryota; kingdom Metazoa; phylum Chordata; class Amphibia; order Anura; family Hylidae; genus Hyla; species Hyla sarda. The sequence continues at coordinate 121,432,889 of NC_079193.1, read as the reverse complement.
GAAAGAAGACTAGCTGCTGCTGCAGAAAAGCGAGCACGAGCAGAGAACAAGAGAGAAAAAGGTAAGCAGAACAGAGAAAAGGGGTGAAGAGCAGAGGAAAGGGGAAGGTTGAGCAAAGAAAGGGGATATTAGTGCAGCAGATAAGAGGAAGGAGAGCAGCAGGAGAGCAAATACAATGGGAAGAAGAAACAACAAAATGGGATGGAGAGCAGAAAAAATTGGAACAGGAGCAGAGGAAGAGAAAGGGAAGGGGAGCAGAAGGAGAGAAAAGGGAAGGAGAGCAAAAAAAGGGGAAGAGGAGCTGAGAAAAGGGGAAGGAGAGCAAAGAAAAGGGGAAGGAGAGCAAAGAAATGGGGAATAACAGCAGAGAAAAGGGAAGGGGAGCAATAAAAAGTTGACTCCTTGGCTGACATCAGAATTGAAGTTTTAACCCCTTAAGGACACATGACGTACTGGAACGTCATGTGTCCGCTCCCAATCTATAATCCCAATCTATAATCATAGCGGGTCGGGCCCAGCCTCTAACAATGGCCGGGGCCCGTGGCTGATAGCGCGCGGCATTGATCGCAGTGCCGCGCACTATTAACCCTTTAGACACGCCATTCAAAGTTGAACGCCGCGTCTAAAGTGAAAGTGAAAGTGTGCCGGTTAGCTCAGTGGGCTGTTCGGGATAGCCGCGGTGAAATTGCGGCATCCAGAACAGCTTACGGGACAGCAGGTGGGTCCCTACCTGCCTCCTCGCTGTCCGATAACCGAATGACTGCTCAGTACCTGAGATCCAGGCATAAGCAGTCAAGTGGCAGAATCATCAATCACTGGTTTCTTATGAGAAACCAGTGATCAATGTGAAAGATCAGTGTGTGCAGTGTTATAGGTCCCTATGGGACCTGTAACACTGCAAAAAAAAAAGTGGAAAAAAAAGTGAATAAAGATCATTTAACCCCTTCCCTATTAAAAGTTTGAATCACCCCCTTTTCCCATAAAAAAAAACTGTGTAAATAAAAATAAACATATATGGTATCGCTGCGTGCGGAAATGTCCGAATTATAAAAAGATATCATTAATTAAACCGCACGGTCAATGGCGTGCGCGCAAAAAAAAAGTCCAAAATAGTGCATTTTTGGTCACTTTTTATATAATTTAAAAATGAATAAAAAGCGATCAATAAGTCCTATCAATGCAAAAATGGTACCGTTAAAAAGTTCAGATCACAGCGCAAAAAATGAGCCCTCATATTGCCCCATACGCGGAAAAAATTAAAAAGTTATATGGGTCAAAAATGACAATTTTAAACGTATTCATTTTCCTGCATGAACTTATGATTTTTTCCAGAAGTACGACAAAATCAAACCTATATAAGTAGGGTATCATTTTAACCGTATGGACCTACAGAATAAATATCAGGTGTCATTTTTACCGAAAAATGTACTACGTAGAAACGGAAGCCCCCAAAAGTTACAAAACGGTAATTTTGTCTCACAATGATTTTGAAATTGAAAGAGTTATGATTTTTTAAAGGCAAGGAGCAAAAAACGAAAATGCAAAAATGGAAAACCCATGGTCCTTAAGGGGTTAAGCCAATCCAATGCTTTCCTATGGGAAAGCACTGATTGACTGAGATCATCAATTTAGATTATGTCAGCCAATTTGGCGCATCCAGTGCTGTCAGACTTGTTCAATTCTAGAATTAAAGTATCTAAATTTAAAGGGGATGTGGGGTGCTAAATAGTTTACCACTATAGGGTCAGGAATACACGTTTGTGTTCCTGATTCTAGAGTGTTCTTTGAATACCCTGTTGACAACTTTATTTCAGTTTTAGGAGACACCAACAAGAATAACTGAGTAGTCAGACACGTTTTTTTTTTTTTTTTTTATCTATACCCAATGTTATTTTGTATAATAATTTAATTTGAAAAATAAGATGTCAAGAGCTGTGAAAAGCGAGGTTATGATATATATTAAAGTTTGCCTTAAAATATGCAATTTATACAGTTAATTTTAATATCGCCTGCTTACTTTTTTTTTTCTTCTTTTTATCGAACTTGGTGGGCCTCAGATTTATTTTCACCTAAGGCTTCAAAAAGTCTAGAGCCACCTCTGCATAGGGGCTTCCTAAATGCGACATGTCCCCAAAAAAAACATTTCAGCAAAATTCACTCTCCAAAATCCCATTGTTGCTCCTTCCCTTCTGAGCCCTCTACTACACTTGACATACACATATGAGGTATTTCCTTACACGAGAGAAATTGGGTTACAAATTTTGGGGGGCTTTTTTTCCTATTACCCTTGTAAAAATTAAAAAACTGGGTCTACAAGAACATGCGAGTGTAAAAAATGAAGATTTTAAATTTTCTCCTTCACTTTGCTGCTATTTCTGTGAAACACCTAAAGGGTTTACACACTTAGTGAATGTCATTTTGAATACTTTGAGGGGTGCAGTTTTTATAATGGGGTCATTTGTGGGGTATTTCTAATATGAAGGCCCCTCAAATCCACTTCAAAACTGAACTTGTCCCTGAAAAATTCAGATTTTGAAAATTTTGTGAAAAATTGGAAAATTGCTGCTGAACTTTGAAGCCCTCTGATGTCTTGCAAAAGTAAAAACATGTCAACTTTATGATGCAAACATAAAGTAGACATATTGTATATGTGAATCAATATATAATGTATTTGGAATGTCTATTTTCAAGCAGAGAGCTTCAAAGTTAGAAAAATGCTAAATGTTCAATTTTTTCATCCCATTTTTTAATTTTTCACCAAGAAATGATGAAAGTATTGACAAAAATTTACTTACAACTAACATAAAGTAGAATATGTCATGAAAAAAAAATCTTGGAATCAGAATGAAAAGTAAAAGCATCCCAGAGTTATTTATGCTTAAAGTGACAGTGGTCAGATGTGAAAAAAACGCTCTGGTCCTTAAGGCCAAAATGGGCCTGGTCCTTAAGGGGTTAAATACTACAAGATGGCTGATAAGGTGCTTTTTCCAAGTACAGTAAAGTACAGCCATCTGCTAGATCTGCATTTTTTGTAGATAGCTTTTCCAAATCCCAGAAATAAAGAATTTTCTAAAGGCTGTGATGGGACTACAGTTTAGAAGGCCAGAGGTCCATGGGTTTATCTGTGCAGTAAAGCAACTGTGTGCTCCTCTATGTTTGACCCTTTTGAGAAACAAGCTTCTTCCAGGAGCCTGAACATCCTCTTAAGGTTGTCTTTTCCCGAGCTGTCACTTCTGCCAAAAGAGTGGGAGAGCTACAGGCTTAATAATAACATAGTTCATAAGGTTGAAAAAAGACCAGAGTCCATCAAGTTCAACCTATAAGCCTAATACGTCCCTATTGAGTTGAGTTGATCCAGAGGAAGGCAAAAAACCCTCATACTAGAGGTAAAAATGCCTTCCCGACTCCAAATATGGCAGTCAGAATAAATCCTTGGATCAGCCTTCTGTCCCTATAAATCTAGTATACATAACCAGTAATGTTATTACTCTACAAAAGTGCATCCAGACCCTTTTTGAACTCTATTACAGAGTTCACCATGACCACCTCCCCTGGGAGAGAATTCCACAGTCTCACTGCTCTTACAGTAAAGAACCCCCGTCTGTGCTGGTGTGGGAACCTTCTTTCCTCTAGACGTAGAGGATGCCCCCTTGTTGTTGATACAGTCCTGGGTATAAATAGGTCATGGGAGAGAGATCTGTACTGTTCCCTGATATATTTATACATAGTTATTAGGTCTCCCCCTAAGCCTTCTTTTTTCTAAACTAAATAACCCTAATTCTGATAATCTTTCTGGGTACTGTAGTCCTCCCATTCCCTGTATTACTCTGGTTGCCCGTCTTTGAAACCTCTCCAGCTCCACTATATCTTTCTTGTACACTGGTGCCTCACACTACGTTCAGTCTGTTAAAGGGGTACTCCGGTGAAAAACTTTTATTTTTTAAATCAACTGGTGCCAGAAAGTTAAACAGATTTGTAAATTAAAGGAATATGGATACCGCTCTCACCAGCGCTGGACACCTCTCACACCTGTGCTGCAGACTGCCGGCACCACCTCCGGCAACCCCTTGTGCTAGAAAGAACTCCGTCCGGCACCAAAGTATGGGGTAAAAAAGGCTTGTCTTTATTTATTCCACTGCAGGATACATACAGATCAAGATGTCTGACGCGTTTCGCCCTTTACAGGGCTTAATCGTAGACTAATACATCTTATAACAAACATGATTAAAATACTGAGCGATCCGGTCACATGACCTACCGCATCATCACATTAAAATGACATGGAAGAACTGGATACCTGGATAACACATGGATCACACTCTACTAGGGTAGCCTGAGGTGATTGTCTACACGCTAGTTCACACATTCCTATTTAGCCGTTATTTCTGTGTGCGAATTTTATCCTAAAGTTATACGGATTTAGCCGTAAACCTAATTCATTTGATGATCCCTAATATTAACTACATACTAGTATGAAACGAAAGGACCATGTATATATCTATATTAATTGTAAACCTTAGAAAACCAAAATAGCTAATACTAACTTGTTTGAGATCTAATTTAACGGCTATAAGGTATTTTGAGATAGTGCCAAATTTGTTCTTATTTTCTATTATTATTCTAGATATTAAAACCTATAATGATTTTTTTAGTAGTAATAGGTTCTACATATATCCATCATACATAATAATATGGACAAATGTAAATAGTGCATAGCACATGTAAATTTATATTATTTTATTATTTCTTATATGTGAGTGTTTGTCGGTCGAGTTTTTATCACAATATCTACTATGACAACATATGTTTATAATTATATAGTAACTAATATATTTTCTAATTTTATTATTGTATTTATTATTTTCAATGGAAAATGCATTGGTGCTGAATTTATCAAGTGCGACTTTTGTGCGACAAGTCGCATCTGCCCAAAATACGCTGTCAGACCATGTTGGAGCAGGTCTAAATGCAGTTTAAGCTGTAGACCCTGAAGTCAGAAGAGCACAGAATTTATCAAGGGCTGTGAGACCTTTGATAAATTAGGATAACAATAGACAGGAGACTACCACATACGCTGGTCTATAAGCATACCCAGAATAGACTAGATTAGTAAATGTCCCCCACTATGTCTACTTTATGTTTGCATCATAAAGTTGATAGAAGATACGGCACTCTCTGTCAAGGCGTGGGTGCACAGTTAGGGTCCCAACCCATGTAATATTCAAAGAAATGATAACATAGCACTCCACTTGTGGTGAAGATAAGGGTAAATTTTATTCTTGCAATCCAAAATTATATGTGACGTTTCGGTCAACAATGACCTTCCTCAAACCCGGATTGCTGTGGAGGTCGAAGTATAGAGCTCGGCGTGTAGCAGTGTATGGAGGCAGTATAGAGTGTGACCTATGTGACCGAAACGTCACATATAATTTTGGATTGCAAGAATAAAATTTACCCTTATCTTCACCGCAAGTGGAGTGCTATGTTATCATTTCTTTGCATCATAAAGTTGACATGTTTTTACTTTTGGAAGACATCAGAGGGCTTAAAAGTTCAGAAGCAATTTTCCAATTTTTCACAAAATTTTCTAAATCGGAATTTTTCAGGGGCCAGTTCAGTTTTGAAGTGGATTTGAAGGGCCTTCATATTAGAAATACCCCATAAATTACCCCATTATAAAAACTGCACCCCTCAAAGTATTCAAAATGACATAAGTTTGTTAACCCTTTAGGTGTTTCACAGGAATAGCAGCAAAGTGAAGGAGAAAATTCAAAATCTTCCTTTTTTACACTCGCATGTTCTTGTAGACCCAGTTTTTGAAATTTTACAAGGGGTAATAGGAGAAAAAGCCCCCCAAAATTTGTAACCCAATTTATCTTGAGTATGGAAATACCTCATATGTGTATGTCAAGTGTTCGGCGGGCGCAGTAGAGGGCTCAGAAGGGAAGGAGCGACAATGGGATTTTGGAGAGTGAATTTTGCTGAAATGGTTTTTGGGGGCATGTCACATTTAGGAAGCCCCTATGGTGCCAGAACAGCAAAAGAAAAAAACAGATGGCATACTATTTTGGAAACTACACCCCTCAAGGCACGTAACAAGGGGACTGGTGAGTCTTAACACCCCACAGGTGTTTGACGACTTTTCGTTAAATTCGGATGTGTAAATGAAAAAAAAAGTGCAGTTTTTTTCCCCCAAATTTACCATTTCTACAAAGGGTAATGGGAGAAAATCCCCCCAAAATAATGTGGCCCTAAACTGTTGCCTTGAAATACGACAGGGCTCTGAAGTGAGAGAGCTCCATGCGCATTTGATGCCTGAATAAGGAATTTGCAATAGTGGTGGACCCGGTTACAAGGACTGGGTTTGTCTCCACCAAAACCCTACAGCAGTGTTTCCCAAACAGGGGACCTCTAGCTGTTGCAAGAGTCCCAGCCTGCCAGGACAGTCTATGGCTGTTCGACAACACTGGGAGTTGTGGTTTTGCAACAGCTGGAGGCGCCGTTTAGTAAACACTGCCGTATGAGATGTTTTTCATTTTTATTGGGGGGGGGGGTCGACGTGTAAGGGGGTGTATGTGTAGTGTTTTACTTTTTATTATTTGTTAGTGTAGTGTAGTGTAGTGTTTTTAGGGTACATTCACACAGGCAGGGGTTCACAGTAAGTTTCCTTGAAGGAAACCCACTGGAAACCCGCCCGTGTGAATGTACCCTGTACATTCACATGGGGGGGGGGGGGTGCCCCAAACCTTCAGCTGTGGCAAAATGACAACTACCAGAATGCACTGACAGACCGTACATGCTGGAAGTTGTACTTTTACAACAGCTGTAGGCACACTGGTGGGGAACCACTGAGTTAGAAAACAGACTCTAGCTCAGTGATTCCAACCCATGTGCATCCAGCTGTTGCAAGACTACAACTCCCAGCATGTACGATCTGTCAGTGTACTCTGGGAGTTGTAGTTTTGCAACAGCTGGAGGCACACGGGTTGGAATCACTGAGTTAGGAAACAGACTCTAGCTCAGTGTTTCCCAACCAGTGTGCCTACAGCTGTTGCAAAACTACAATTCCCAGCATGGCCAGATAGTCAGGGATGCTGGGTGTGTAGTTCTGCAATATCTGGCCCTTCAGATGTTGCAGAACTACAACTCCCAGCATGCCTGGACAGTCTGGGAATGCTAGGAGTTGTAGTTATGCAACAACTGGGGAAGAACAGTGGCCTCCAAACTCTAGCCCTCCAGATGTTGCAAAACTACAACTCCAAGCACGCCTAGACTGTCCAGGCATGCTGGGAGTTGTAGTTCTGCAACATCTGAAGGGCCAGATATTGCAAAACTACACGCCCAGCATCCCTGACTGTCTGGGCATGCTGGGAGTTGTAGTTTTGCAACATCTGGAGGGCTACAGTTTGGAGACCACCATATAGTGGTCTCCAAACTGTGCCACTTCAGATGTTGCAAAACTACAACTCCCAGCATGCCCAGACAGTCAGTGCATGCTGAAAGTTGTAGTTTTGCAATATCTGGAGGACCACAGTTTAGAGACCACTACACAGTGGTCTCCAAACTGTGACCCTCCAGATGTTGCAAAACTACAACTCCCAGCATGCAACTCTACAACTCCCAAACTACATGCTGGGAGTTGTAGTTTTGCAGCTTTTAGAAGGCTACAGTGAAGATCACTTATGGTGATCTTCACTGCAGCCTTCTCAGCCCCCGCTCCTCCTGCTTGCGCCGCTGCTCCGTGGATGCCGCCAATGCCGCCTCCGAAGGTCCGGGTAAGCCGGGCCATGCTCCCCCCTCTCCGCCCGTGTTCCTCCGCTCTGTACCGACTTCCGATCGGTGGCCAGAGCAGGGGAAATGAACTCTAACCCCCCTGCCCCCCTCCTGCCATTGGTGGTCAGCCTGACCGACCAATGGCAGGGGATAGGAGGGGGTGGCAACACTGCCATCTCGCTCCTATCCTTTAGGCTGGTCGGAGCTGGCTCTGACAGCTCCAATCAGTCTTATTTTCCGGGAGATCGGGTCACCAGTGACCCAATTTGCCCGGATCGCGGCAAATCGCAGGTCTGAATTAACCTGCAATTTGCTGCGATCGCTGATATGGAGGGTCTCAGGACCCCCTAGGCATTGCCACGGGATGCCTGCTGATAGAAGTTTCCAAACCCACAATATCCAGATGGTTGTTATTGAATCTCTTCTGACTAACGGCTGACATGGATCCGCCTGTATCTACAAATGCCGCTCTACCTGAATGGTCGCTGTCTCTTGGGCTAAACGAGATTCAGCCCCTTTGAAGTTTTTCTTTCAAGCATTACAGACTTGAGGATTTATATTCCGAAAATCTCACTTTCCAAAGACTGCAATAGATGCTGTTATATTATATTTCCACCCTGGGGTTATGCTATGTAAATCCCCATCATTGTGCTGCTGGCAGATGATAGGGAAGTGTAAGATTTAAGAAGTTAATCTTGTTTCCTTTAGTCTGACAACAGCACAAGCTTCCCTCCCTCTTAATGTTGTTTTTTTGTTATACGTTATAATTACTCAGGGGGAGTGGTTACTGGGAGCCCTACATCCCCTTGTGGGGGTGAGGGGCTCTAGTTACTCAGGTTGTTCTTTATAAAAATTATCCTAAGGTTCTGCAAGCTCACATGGGCGGAGTTACCTCATCATTGTGCTGCTGTCAGACTAAGGGAAACAAGATTAACTACTTAAATATTTTATATATATATATATATATATATATATATATATATATATATAGGCAGAAAATAAAAGGAAGACCACAGCACTCACGTCTGGTGTCAAAAGAAATTAGTGATATTTCTTCCATGAACAGGCAGTGCGACGTTTCGGTGTCCTCACAACACCATTTTCAAGCCAACTCTTAGTGATCACAACACAGTATAAATAGCATGTGGTACATCAAAATCAATTATATACAAGTCAAACAATTATTATAAAATAAAGTGCAAGTGCAATCAGTGCGTATTATAAATATATAGGGGATGTACATAAGTCATCCAAATACAAGAGATTGAAGGTTAAAAACATATTCATGTACATCACAGTACATAAAAAGATATAAAAGCTAAATGGCATTGTCTATAAAATAATTATAGCAGGTGAAAGATATAAATCATAAGGGGGCAGGGGGATGTGTGGCTTGACTCACTGACATAGCCGATCCCAAGCGTGCATGTGTAATGGCGACGAACGCCACCTGTATACAACTACCAGACGATGGACCAATCAGCATGCACAATTCCTTCTCATGTGATTGGGACGTTTCCGTCACATGACTCGGTCCACGCGATGCGCAGGCTCACAAGGCATAAAGTCTACTGAATCGGCCATTATAGATGCGGGCAATATGTATTAAGATCTTACCGTGTCTGCGCACGCGCATACAGACAGAAGTTCAGGGCAAAACTATAAGCAAAATATGTGAAAAAATTTAAATGGATATAATAGCTATTGAAGTGAAGTCTGTCATTGTGTCTAATGGCCCACAGTTTATTAATCTCAGAGAGGATCTCTGTTTGTAGCGGATCGTTATAACCCCTCCACTCATAGAAGAACAAACATATCAGGCACATTACCCCACCCACCAGGGAACTCCTACATCAGTCCCAAGCCTATCCAGCTCTGGACACAACACCCCAACATAGTGCAAGGGATCAACTGATCAGTCCCAGGCAAATTAGTTGCGGGGAGTCCCTGGTACCTGGGTTTTCCAATTGTTTGGACGGGGGTGCCACTCATTCAATATATTCATCCACACCAGGGGTATCTATTCGAGATCCAATGTGATAATATGTCTCATTTGATACGTCTGTGGTATATGCATGTATACACATGACAGAACCCCATCTCCAATATAGCATCGGAAATGATCTTAAATAACAAAAAATAAACCATAAATAGTAAGTAATAAGGATAGGATAAAGTATAAAAAAAAATATTATTTATTAAAATATAAAAATTAAATAATAGATATAGAAAAAAGGGGGTAAAAGATATAAAAAAGGAGTGTTATATGCTGATTGATCCATACTGTAGAAAAATTTGTGAAAATAACGTACAAAATTAACAAAAATGTGCGTAAATAATATTAAATTGAAGGGACTGCCATGTTTTCAGATCTTGTATTTAGCCACCATCTTAACCTGAACCCTATAATAAAAAAGAGAAAGAGAAAGATTGTTACTAAATCGAGTTATATAGACATCAATAGTCAAATAGATCACTAATACAAATTTCCATTCCAAGGAAGACAACATTTGGATGATGGGGCAACCCCGACTCCAAGGCACCCTCATAAACACACTCTGTCTATCCTCAAGCATTATATATCTGTGAGGTTACTGTGAAATCTACGTTCAGACCCCTCGGTCGAAGGGTCTGTAAAATGTAGATCCATTTTAGTTCTCTCCGTTTTAGCAAGCCTGTGCGGTCCCCTCCACGTTTCAAAGGAGGTATGTGATCAATTAATATAAATCTGTGATCTTTTTCAGTATGATTTGCCTCTATAAAGTGTTTAGAAACTGGGAGGTCTAACCTCCGTTTCCATATGCAATAGCGGTGTTGATTGAATCTAGTCTTGAAGTCCCATGTGGTCTCTCCTACATAGTGAAGACCACACGGGCACCTCAAGACATACATTACAAATCTTGAAGTACAAGTTAGATAATACCGTAATTTGAAAATCTTGCCTGTGTTTGGATGTGTGAACACCGGACCCTTGTCCATGTAGTTGCAGTTCACACACTGGCAGCAGGGATAAGAGCCCTTATTCCTGTCTGACAGGTATTTTTGAGATGGAGTCTTAGTGGAAATGTCTGTCCTTACCAGTTTGTCTCTTAAGTTGGGGAGGCGCCTATATGATATTAGAGGACATGTAGCAAACTCTGGTATCTCAGGAAAACTCCTCTGAAGAATATTCCAATTTTTATTCAGCACTTTAGCAATCTGTTTTGAATGTTCCCCATATGTGGATACAAAAGGAATGCGTAATTGTTGAGACCTATGACCAGGCACAGTAATCAGGTTATTTCGGTTCGTAGCCAGTACTTTATTTTTCCCTTCTAACAGAAGAGGTTTAGGATACCCACGTTCCAAAAAGTTGTTAATCATTTTATCCAAAGTTGGTTCTGTTTTTTCCTCCGCCTCAATGATGCGTCTCGCCCTCAGCATTTGGCTGTACGGGAGAGAGCGCACCATGGGGCGGGGATGACAACTCTCAAAATGCAAAATTGAATTACAGTCTGTTTCTTTTACATATAACTCTGTAGTCAATCTACCATCACAAATAATAACCTGAGTGTCCAGAAAATTAACTGATGTGTTGGAAGCGTGTAACGTAAATTGAATGTGAGAATCAACAGAATTTAAGTACTCAACAAACTTAAATAAATCATCCATAGTGCCAGTCCAAATCAAAAAAACATCATCTATGTATCTCCACCACCCCAGCAAAAAGCTGGAGTGGTGGGACACATAGACAAACGTTTCCTCCAGCACCGCCATGTACACATTGGCATACGTAGGTGCCACATTCGTGCCCATGGCGGTGCTGGAGGTTTTTAGAAAAAAATCATCATTGAATAAAAAATAATTGTTTTTCAAAATTAATTCCAAAAGTGTAACAACAAAGTCAGTTTTTTGTGTTGAAAAATCCAGTGCAATGTTGGATCTCACAGCCTGTACACCCCCATCATGTGGAATGGAGGTGTACAGGCTGACGACATCCAAGGTAGCCACTATAGCTCCCTCTGGGATATGTAAATCCATAATTGTTACGCCGAGCGCTCCAGGTCCCTGCTCTTCCCCGGAGCGCTCACAGCGTCTCTCTCCCTGCAGCGCCCCGGTCAGACCCGCTGACCGGGAGCGCTGCACTGACATTGCCGGCGGGGATGCGATTCGCATAGCGGGACGCGCCCGCTCGCGAATCGCATCCCAAGTCACTTACCCGTCCCGGTCCCCGGCTGTCATGTGCTGGCGCGCGCGGCTCCGCTCTCTAGGGCGCGCGCGCGCCAGCTCTCTGAGACTTAAAGGGCCAGTGCACCAATGATTGGTGCCTGGCCCAATTAGCCTGATTAGCTTCCACCTGCTCCCTGGCTATATCACATCACTTCCTCTGCACTCCCTTGCCGGATCTTGTTGCCTTGTGCCAGTGAAAGCGTTTAGTGTTGTCCAAGCCTGTGTTACCTGATCTCCTGCTATCCATATTGACTTCGAACCTTGCCGCCTGCCCCGACCTTCTGCTACGTCTGACCTTGCCTCTGCCTAGTCCTTCTGTCCCACGCCTTCTCAGCAGTCAGCGAGGTTGAGCCGTTGCTAGTGGATACGACCTGGTTGCTACTGCCGCAGCAAGACCATCCCGCTTTGTGGCGGGCTCTGGTGAACACCAGTAGCCACTTAGAACCGGTCCACCGGCACGGTCCACGCCAATCCCTCGCTGACACAGTGGATCCACAACCTGTAAGCCGAATCGTGACAGTAGATCCGGCCATGGATCCCGCTGAGGTGCCGCTGCCAAGTCTCGCTGACCTTACCACGGTGGTCGCTCAGCAATCGCAGCAAATTGCCCAACAAGGACAGCAGCTGTCGCAGTTGACCGCCACGTTACAGCAACTTCTGTCTCTGCTACAGCGGCAACCATCTCCTCTGCTACAGCAGCAACCATCTCCTCCGCCAGCTCCTGCACCTCCTCCGCAGCGAGTGGCCGCTCCTAACCTCCGCTTGTCCCTGCCGGACAAATTTGATGGGGACTCTAGACTCTGCCGTGGATTTTTGTCTCAATGTTCCCTGCATATGGAGATGTTGTCGGACTTGTTTCCTACAGAACGGTCTAAGGTGGCGTTCATAGTGAGCCTTCTTTCAGGAAAGGCCTTGTCTTGGGCCACACCGCTCTGGGACCGCAATGATCCTGCCACAGCCACAGTCCAGTCCTTCTTCGCTGAAGTCCTTAGTGTCTTCGAGGAACCACCCCGAGCTTCTTCTGCCGAGACTGCCCTGCTGAACCTGGTCCAGGGTAATTCTTCAGTAGGCGAGTACGCCATCCAATGTCGTACTCTCGCTTCCGAATTATCTTGGAATAACGAGGCTCTCTGCGCGACCTTTAAAAAAGGCCTATCCAGTAACATCAAGGATGTGCTGGCCGCACGAGAGATTCCTGCCAATCTGCAAGAACTTATCCATTTGGCTACCCGCATTGACATGCGTTTTTCTGAGAGACATCAGGAGCTCTGCCAGGAAAAAGACTTAGATCTCTGGGCACCTCTCCCACAGTATCCTTTGCAATCTACGCCTGGGCCTCCCGCCGAGGAGGCCATGCAAGTGGATCGGTCTCGCCTGACCCAGGAAGAGAGGAATCGCCGTAGGGAAGAAAATCTTTGTCTGTACTGTGCCAGTACTGAGCATTTCTTGGTGGATTGCCCTATTCGTCCTCCACGTCTAGGAAACGCACGCACGCACCCAGCTCACGTGGGTGTGGCGTCTCTTGGTTCGAAGTCTGCTTCTCCACGTCTCACGGTGCCCGTGCGGATTTCTCCTTCTGCCAACTCCTCCCTCTCAGCCGTGGCCTGCTTGGACTCTGGTGCCTCTGGGAATTTTATTCTGGATTCTTTGGTGAATAAATTCTGCATCCCGGTGACCCGTCTCGTCAAGCCGCTCTACATTTCCGCAGTCAACGGAGTTAGATTGGATTGCGCCGTGAGTTACCGCACAAAACCCCTCTTAATGTGCATTGGACCCCATCACGAAATGATTTAATTTTTCGTCCTTCCCAACTGCACCTCTGAGGTCCTCCTCGGTCTGCCATGGCTCCAGCTTCATTCTCCCACCCTTGACTGGACCACCGGGGAGATCAAGAACTGGGACTCTGCTTGCCACAAGAAATTCCTCTCCCCCCCCTCCCAGTCCCGTCAGGCAAGCCTCAGTGCCTCCTCCTACACCTGGTCCCCCCAAGGCTTTTCTGGACTGTGCCTTGCCTACTCATGGCCCCCGTCCTGGTGACACCCTGCCCCGTGCCAAGCTTCTCCCTCTGCCCTCCCTCCCCATTCCCACTCCTGCTGTACTGCCTGCCTTTGAGGAAACCCTACATTCACTTCCGGTGTCCTCGTCCCAGGTAAAGCAGTTGCTGGACAAAAAAAGGGGGAGACCTAAGGGGGGGGGGGTACTGTTACGCTGAGCGCTCCGGGTCCCTGTTCTTCCCCGGAGCGCTCACGGCATCTCTCTCCCTGCAGCGCCCCGGTCAGACCCGCTGACCGGGAGCGCTGCACTGACATTGCCGGCGGGGATGCGATTCGCATAGCGGGACGCGCCCGCTCGCGAATCGCATCCCAAGTCACTTACCCGTCCCGGTCCCCGCCTGTCATGTGCTGGCGCGCGCGGCTCCGCTCTCTAGGGCGCGCGCGCCAGCTCTCTGAGACTTAAAGGGCCAGTGCACCAATGATTGGTGCCTGGCCCAATTAGCCTGATTAGCTTCCACCTACTCCCTGGCTATATCACATCACTTCCCCTGCACTCCCTTGCCGGATCTTGTTGCCTTGTGCCAGTGAAAGCGTTTAGTGTTGTCCAAGCCTGTGTTACCTGATCTCCTGCTATCCATATTGACTATGAACCTTGCCGCCTGCCCCGACCTTCTGCTACGTCTGACCTTGCCTCTGCCTAGTCCTTCTGTCCCACGCCTTCTCAGCAGTCAGCGAGGTTGAGCCGTTGCTAGTGGATACGACCTGGTTGCTACTGCCACAGCAAGACCATCCCGCTTTGTGGCAGGCTCTGGTGAACACCAGTAGCCACTTAGAACCGGTCCACCGGCACGGTCCACGCCAATCCCTCGCTGACACAGTGGATCCACAACCTGTAAGCCGAATCGTGACAATAATTTTTGTTAAAAAATCTGAGGTATCACGTAAGTATTTGCTCCACTAAGATTGACAAGCCGCTGGTAATGGATCCCCAGCCTGAAACAATAGGCCTGCCAGGGGGATCCACCAGTGACTTGTGAATCTTTGGGAGCAAATAAAGCATAGGAGTAATAGGATGAGGAATCAACAAACAATTGTACAAAATCTTATCAATGAGACAGGAGTCCAAAGCCACATCAAGTACTGTTTTGATTTTGTCCATAATTCTTTTAGTAGGATCAGTATTCAATTTCTGATAAATAGATGTATCATTTAACTGACGCTCTGCTTCTTTAATATACTTTCCCCAATCCATGACCACAATGGCTCCGCCCTTGTCAGCTGGCTTCACCATCAAATTGTGGTCATGGATCAGGGAATTGAGTGCTATTTTTTTATTGTATGTCAAATTAGAATGGGATTTAATATGAGATATGTCTTTAATGTGTTGGATCTCCTGTCTCACCAGGTTACTGTTACGCCGAGCGCTCCGGGTCCCCGCTCCTCCCCGGAGCGCTCGCAGCATCCTCTCATTCGCAGCGCCCCGGTCAGACCTGCTGACCGGGTGCGCTGCAATATCACTCCCAGCCGCGATGCGATTCGCGACGCGGGAGGCGCCCGCTCGCGATGCGCGTTCCGGCTCCAGTACCTGACCCGTTCCCCGTCTGTCTTGTCCCGGCGCGCGTGTGCGCGCGCCGGGACTCTGCAATTTAAAGGGCCACTGCGCCACTGATTGGCGCAGCAGGCCTAATCAGTGTTATCACCTGTGCACTCCCTACTTATACCTCACTTCCCCTGCACTCCCTCGCCGGATCTTGTTGCCATTGTGCCAGTGAAAGCGTTCCCTTGTGTGTTCCTAGCCTGTGTTCCAGACCTCCTGCCGTTGCCCCTGACTACGATCCTTGCTGCCTGCCCTGACCTTCTGCTACGTCCGACCTTGCTCTTGTCTACTCCCTTGTACCGCGCCTATCTTCAGCAGTCAGAGAGGTTGAGCCGTTGCTGGTAGATACGACCTGGTTGCTACCGCCGCTGCAAGACCATCCCGCTTTGCGGCGGGCTCTGGTGAATACCAGTAGCAACTTAGAACCTTTCCACCAACACGGTCCACGCCAATCCCTCTCTGGCACAGAGGATCCACCTCCAGCCAGCCGAATCGTGACAGTAGATCCGGCCATGGATCCCGCTGAAGTCCCGCTGCCAGTTGTCGCCGACCTCACCACGGTGGTCGCCCAGCAGTCGCAACAGATAGCGCAACAAGGCCACCAGCTATCTCAACTGACCGTGATGCTACAGCAGCTATTACCACAGCTCCAGCAATGTTCTCCTCCGCCAGCTCCTGCACCTCCTCCGCAGCGAGTGGCCGCTTCCAGCCTTCGATTATCCTTGCCGGATAAATTTGATGGGGACTCTAAGTTTTGCCGTGGTTTCCTTTCGCAATGTTCCCTGCACTTGGAGTTGATGTCGGACCAGTTTCCTACTGAAAGGTCTAAGGTGGCTTTCGTAGTCAGCCTTCTGTCTGGGAAAGCTCTGTCATGGGCCACACCGCTCTGGGACCACAATGACCCTGTCACTGCCTCTGTACACTCCTTCTTCACGGAGATTCGAAGTGTCTTTGAGGAACCTGCCCGAGCCTCTTCTGCTGAGACTGCCCTGCTGAACCTGGTCCAGGGTAATTCTTCTGTTGGCGAGTACGGCATCCAATTCCGTACTCTTGCCTCCGAGTTATCCTGGAATAACGAGGCCCTCTGCGCGACCTTTATAAAAGGCCTATCCAGTAACATTAACGATGTGCTGGCCGCACGAGAAATTCCTGCTAACCTGCATGAACTTATTCATCTTGCCACCCGCATTGACATGCGTTTTTCCAAAAGGCGTAAGGAGCTCCGCCAGGATATGGACTTTGTTCGCACGAGGCGGTTTCTCTCCCCGGCTCCTCTCTCCTCTGTTCCTCTGCAATCCGTTCCTGTGCCTCCCGCCGTGGAGGCTATGCAAGTTGACCGGTCTCGCTTGACACCTCAAGAGAGGACACAACGCCGCATGGAGAATCTTTGCCTGTACTGTGCCGGTACCGAACATTTCTTGAAGGATTGTCCTATCCGTCCTCCCCGCCAGGAAAGACGTACGCTGACTCCGCACAAAGGTGAGACAGCTCTTGATGTGAACTCTGCTTCTCCACGCCTTACTGTGCCTGTGCGGATATCTTCTTCTACCTTCTCCTTCTCTGCTATGGCCTTCTTGGATTCCGGATCTGCAGGAAATTTTATTTTGGCCTCTCTCATCAACAGGTTCAACATCCCGGTGACCAGTCTCGCCAGACCCCTCTACATCAATTCTGTTAACAATGAAAGATTGGACTGTACCGTGCGTTACTGCACGGAACCTCTCCTAATGTCCATCGGACCCCATCACGAAAAAATAGAATTTTTGGTCCTCTCTAACTGCACTTCAGAAATTCTTCTTGGATTACCGTGGCTTCAACGCCATTCCCCAACCCTTGATTGGTCCACAGGAGAAATCAAGAACTGGGGTACTTCTTGTCACAAGGACTGTCTTAAACCGGTTCCCAGTACTCACAGTCGTGACCCTGTGGTTCCCCCGGTATCTGGTCTTCCTAAGGCTTATATGGACTATGCTGATGTTTTTTGCAAAAAGCAAGCAGAGACTTTACCTCCTCACAGGCCTTATGACTGTCCTATTGACCTCCTCCCGGGTACTACTCCACCCCGGGGCAGAATCTATCCTCTGTCTGCTCCAGAAACCCAAGCCATGTCGGAGTACATCCAGGAGAATTTAAAAAAGGGGTTTACCCGTAAGTCCTCCTCTCCTGCCGGAGCTGGATTTTTTTTTGTGTCCAAAAAAGATGGCTCCCTACGCCCTTGCATTGATTACCGCGGACTTAATAAAATCACGGTAAAAAAACGCTACCCCTTACCTCTTATCTCGGAACTCTTTGATCGCCTACAAGGCGCCCACATCTTTACCAAGCTGGACTTAAGAGGTGCTTATAATCTCATCCGCATCAGGGAGGGGGACGAATGGAAGACTGCATTTAACACCAGAGATGGACACTTTGAGTATCTGGTCATGCCCTTTGGCCTGTGCAACGCCCCTGCCGTCTTCCAAGACTTTGTTAATGAAATTTTTCGTGATCTCCTATATACCTGTGTTGTGGTTTACCTGGACGATATTCAGATTTTTTCTTCCAACTTAGAAGAACACCGCCAGCATGTCCGCATGGTTCTTCAGAGACTTCGGGACAATCAACTTTATGCCAAAATGGAAAAATGTCTCTTTGAATGTCAATCTCTTCCTTTCCTAGGATACTTGGTCTCTGGCCAGGGACTACAAATGGACCCAGATAAACTATCTGCCGTGTTAGATTGGCCACGCCCCTCCGGACTCCGTGCTATCCAAAGTTTTTTGGGGTTCGCCAATTATTACAGACAATTCATTCCACAATTCTCCACTATTGTGGCCCCTATCGTGGCTCTAACCAAGAAAAATGCCAATCCTAAGTCCTGGTCTCCCCAAGCGGAAGACGCATTTAAACATCTCAAGTCTGCCTTTTCTTCTGCTCCCGTACTCTCCAGACCTGACCCATCTAAACCCTTCCTATTGGAGGTAGATGCCTCCTCAGTGGGAGCTGGAGCAGTTCTTCTACAAAAAAATTCTTCCGGGCATGCTGTTACTTGTGGGTTTTTTTTCTAGGACCTTCTCTCCGGCGGAGAAAAACTATTCCATTGGTGATCGAGAACTACTGGCCATTAAATTGGCGCTTGAGGAATGGAGGCACCTGCTGGAGGGATCAAAATATCCAGTTATTATATACACTGATCACAAGAATCTCTCCTATCTCCAGTCTGCCCAACGACTGAACCCTCGCCAGGCTAGGTGGTCGTTGTTCTTTGCCCGTTTTAACTTAGAAAACCATTTTCGCCCTGCTGACAAGAACATTAGGGCCGATGCCCTCTCTCGTTCTTCTGATGCCTCTGAAGTAGAGGCCTCTCCGCAACACATCATTCCTCCGGACTGTCTGATCTCCACTTCTCCAGCTTCCATCAGGCAAACTCCTCCAGGGAAGACCTTCGTTTCTCCACGCCAGCGTCTCGGGATTCTCAAGTGGGGACACTCCTCCCACCTCGCAGGCCATGCGGGCATCAAAAAATCCTTTCAACTCATCTCTCGATTTTATTGGTGGCCGACTCTGGAGACTGATGTTGTTGATTTCGTGCGGGCCTGTACTGTCTGTGCCCGGGATAAGACTCCTCGCCAGAAGCCTGCTGGTCTCCTTCATCCTCTGCCTGTTCCTGAACAGCCTTGGTCACAGATTGGTATGGACTTTATTACGGACTTGCCCTCATCCCGTGGCAACACAGTTGTTTGGGTGGTCGTTGATCGATTTTCCAAGATGGCACATTTTATTCCTCTTCCTGGCCTTCCTTCAGCGCCTCAGTTGGCAAAGCAATTTTTATACACATTTTTCGCCTTCACGGTTTGCCCACGCATATCGTCTCGGATAGAGGCGTCCAATTCGTGTCTAAATTCTGGAGGGCCCTCTGTAAACAGCTCAAGATCAAATTAAACTTCTCTTCTTCTTATCATCCCCAATCCAATGGGCAAGTAGAAAGAATTAATCAGGTCCTGGGTGACTATTTACGGCATTTTGTTTCCTCCCGCCAGGATGACTGGGCAGATCTTCTACCATGGGCCGAATTCTCATACAACTTCAGAGTCTCCGAATCTTCTGCTAAATCCCCATTTTTCGTGGTGTACGGCCGTCACCCTCTTCCTCCCCTCCCTACTCCCTTGCCCTCTGGTTTGCCCGCTGTGGATGAAGTGACTCGTGATCTTTCCACCATATGGAAAGAGACCCAAGATTCTTTTTTACAGGCTTCATCCCGGATGAAAAAATTTGCTGATAAAAAAAGAAGAACTCCCCCCATTTTTGCTCCCGGAGACAAGGTATGACTCTCCGCTAAGTATGTCCGCTTTCGTGTCCCCAGTTACAAACTGGGACCACGCTATCTTGGTCCTTTCAAAATCTTGTGCCAGATTAACCCTGTCTCTTACAAACTCCTTCTTCCTCCTTCTCTCCGTATTCCAAATGCCTTCCATGTCTCTCTCCTTAAACCACTCATCCTTAACCGCTTCTCTCTCAAAGTTGTTTCTCCTACTCCTGTTTCCGGTTCGTCTGACGTCTTCTCTGTGAAGGAGATTCTAGCCTCCAAGATTGTCAGAGGTAAAAAAAATTTTTGGGTGGATTGGGAGAACTGTGGCCCAGAGGAGAGATCTTGGGAACCTGAGGACAACATCCTAGACAAAAGTCTTATCCTCAGGTTCTAAGGCTCTAAGAAGAGGGGGAGGGGTACTGTTACGCCGAGCGCTCCGGGTCCCCGCTCCTCCCCGGAGCGCTCGCAGCATCCTCTCATTCGCAGTGCCCCGGTCAGACCTGCTGACCGGGTGCGCTGCAATATCACTCCCAGCCGGGATGCAATTCGCGACGCGGGAGGCGCCCGCTCGCGATGCGCGTTCCGGCTCCCGTACCTGACCCGTTCCCCTTCTGTCTTGTCCCGGCGCGCGCGGCCCCGCTCCTTAGGGCGCGCGCGCGCCGGGTCTCTGCAATTTAAAGGGCCACTGCGCCACTGATTGGCGCAGCAGGCCTAATTAGTGTTATCACCTGTGCACTCCCTACTTATACCTCACTTCCCCTGCACTCCCTCGCCGGATCTTGTTGCCATTGTGCCAGTGAAAGCGTTCCCTTGTGTGTTCCTAGCCTGTGTTCCAGACCTCCTGCCGTTGCCCCTGACTACGATCCTTGTTGCCTGCCCTGACCTTCTGCTACGTCCGACCTTGCTCTTGTCTACTCCCTTGTACCGCGCCTATCTTCAGCAGTCAGAGAGGTTGAGCCGTTGCTGGTGGATACGACCTGGTTGCTACCGCCGCTGCAAGACCATCCCGCTTTGCGGCGGGCTCTGGTGAATACCAGTAGCAACTTAGAACCGGTCCACCAACACGGTCCACGCCAATCCCTCTCTGGCACAGAGGATCCACCTCCAGCCAGCCGAATCGTGACAGTTACAAAATGTGTAACTGGACTCAATACTTGGATTGAAATTACTTTGCATGCTTAAATTAAACTCAGAAAACAATCATGGTTATCTTGATTGACTGGTACAAAAGGTATAGTATTACATGGATGGAATGAAAACCAGATTTTTTATTTTAGTTTCCGAAAGAACTGGATCAAGTCCAGCTCTGTCTGAAACCAATCTGGAGCTGAACTCGGGCAAAAGCTAAGTCCTTTAGATAACAGTTCAAGTTGATATTCTGAAAGTGTAGTAGAGTATATATTTACCATTAAATGTTTCACTGTTTCTTCTTGAAATTGAGCTTCTGTTGTGCTGGACGATTGGTCTTTTGTGCTCTGGTCTTTATTGGCTCTCCTGTGACGTCGACCTCCTCTACGGGTTGGTTTGTATTTGGCCCACTGCCCATGCCTAAAAAATCCACATTGTTAGATACATTTGTATTAATGTTCTTAGCCGGAGTTTTTGAAGAAGAGGTGTCACTAGGGTCCTTAGGTTTCCGCAATCTTCTAGATGAAAAAGATGAGATTTGATTCCATGTGTAAATTCTTCCCAAAGAATAATCCATCTGATCTCTGTGCCATTTATGTCTGATCTCTGTGCCATTTAGACGTTTCCAGTTCTCCAATAGCTTGTTTTTCAACCAGTTTTTCAAATGCATCCTTGTCTATGGTACACAGCGCAGCTTCCACCCTGGCCAATTTACTTTGGGTGTTGGCAATATCTTTCTGCAGGAATTCCAAGTTCAGAATTATCAAATCACAGGCGTATTTATTAGATATCATCTCATATCTAGTCTATAATCAGGGTCAGAGGCATAGGCATTGTCTCTAGGTTGTGACCGTAGTCCTCTAGAAATTCTTTGTACATGGTAGTATTCACTTAAAGTAGTTAAATGCAATTTCAAAGATAATAAATGTTTTGACTCATTTTCATATTGGCGCTGTAAGTCTATGACAGAGGGAGTGTGTAAAAAAGCGGCATCCTCACCAGCATCGCCCAAAATCCGTTCAATGTCCTCCGTGGAATAAGAAAAAAGCATCGCGCGGACCGAGTCATGTGACGGAAACGTCACAATCACATGAGAAGGAATTGTGCATGCTGATTGGTCCATCCTCTGGTAGTTGTATACAGTTGGCGTTCGTCGCCATTACACATGCACGCTTGGGATCTGCTATGTCGGTGAGTCAAGCCACACATCCGCCCTGCCCCCTTATGATTTATATCTTTCACCTGCTATAATTATGTTATAGACAATGCCATTTAGCTTTTATATCTTTTTATGTACTGTGATTTACATGAATATGTTTTTAACCTTCACTCACTTGTATTTGGATGACTTATGTACACCCCCTACATATTTATAATACGCACTGATTGCACTTGCACTTTATTTTATAATAATTGTTTGACTTGTATATAATTGATGTTGATGTACCACATGCTATTTATACTGTGTTGTGATCACTAAGAGTTGGCTTGAAAATGGTGTTGTGGGGACACTGAAACGTCGCACTGCCTGTTCATGGAATAAAAATCACTAATTTCTTTTACACCACACGTGAGTGCTGCGGTCTTCCTTTTATTTTCTGCCTCGAATTGGACCCGAGACCGGGGTCCCTGTGACCTGCTTGCACCTACCTTCTTTTATCAACTCTGTTTTGGGAAGTGCTGCTCAAAGAACATTGTTGCTATATAAATATATATATATATATATATATATATATATATATATATATATATATATATATAATGTGTGTGTGCCATGTGACTTCTGCAAAATTCCGTGCCCAAACAGATGAAAAAACTATTACACTTACCTAGTCCAGGTTCCCACATTGTTCGGAGCTCCTCTCAGTGCCAGGATTCCCCGGCTGGCATAATGGCATCACTTCATTTTGCCGGCCTGCCGGGGGATCACGCAGAGCCTCATAGTTTGCAGAGATGGTGTCTGCAGCCTATGGGACAGTGAATGGTAGAGCAGGGAACTGAAAGCCCACTCCAACATTCACTGTTCTGCTTCTGGGTCTGAAGGAGCCTGAGGTGACACCACCACTAGATGATTTTTTTCACCGCTTGGTGGTGTCACCCCGCTTGTGTGTGTGTGTGTGGGGGGGGGGG
This sequence comes from Hyla sarda, assembly GCF_029499605.1. NCBI lineage: Eukaryota > Metazoa > Chordata > Amphibia > Anura > Hylidae > Hyla > Hyla sarda. The sequence continues at coordinate 121,409,770 of NC_079193.1, read as the reverse complement.
GTTACCTGGTGCTGGCCACACACCCCGCACCAACCTAGTAATATCACTGCCCACACATCCTTTGGCTGTCCAGGCATTCTTGTAGTTTTAGTCTTGCTTTGGCTTTGTCCCAGGAGGTATGGGGACCCCTAGTGGTGGGATTTTCAAAGGCAGTTTTCTTTAATAAAATGTTTAAAAATAATTTTTTTTAAAGAAATATATATGAAAAATTATTGTTTTTCAAGATGTACAACATATAAACCAGTGACAGTGCCCATTTAAAGTTTATTATTCTTATTGCGGTAGCCTGTGCAGATGAAAAATTTTAAAATTGCTGGATAACCCCTTTAATGCGGCTACCCTACAAATTCTGATGACATGTCCCATTTTGATTTTAATCAGGTGCAATGCTGTCTTGAGACTGTTGTAGATTCAAATCACCTAATATGGCAGTGTCTTTTTAATAAAGCTAGTTAAGATATAATGTAAGACACCCGGTGTAAGGCAACATTGAAACAAGTCGTGATTTGAATCTGAGAAAGGTCTCCATGATTGAAATGTTACCAAATCTTCTTGCTCCTTCCCTTCCCTCAGTATGGAGATAATTCTGATGTCTACTTGTAACATGTTATTTGATAACCCATTCTAATCCCGAGGAGGTTCTGGATGGGGTCTAGTTTAACCCCTTAAGGACTAAGGGTTTTTCCGTTTTTGCACTTTCGTTTTTTCCTCCTTACCTTTTAAAAATCCTAACCCTTTAAATTTTCCACCTAAAAATCCATATTATGGCTTATTTTTTGTGTCGCCAATTCTACTTTGCAGTGACATTAGTCATTTTAACCACAAATGCACGGCGAAACGGAAAAAAATCATTGTGCGACAAAATCGAAAAAAAAAAAACATTTTGTAACTTTTGGGGGCTTCCGTTTCTACGCAGTGCATATTTCGGTAAAAATTACACCTTATCATTATTCTGTAGGTCCATACGGTTAAAATGATACCCTACTTATATAGGTTTGATTTTGTCACACTTCTGGAAAAAATCATAACTACATGCAGGAAAATTTATACGTTTAAAAATGTCATCTTCTGACCCCTATAACTTTTTTATTTTTCCACGTACAGGGCGGTATGTGGACTCATTTTTTGCGCCGTGATCTGAAGTTTTTATCAGTATGATTTTTGTTTTGATCGGACTTTTTGATCACTTTTTATTCTTTTTTTTAATGGTATAAAAAGTGACCAAAATACGCTTTTTTGGAATTTGGAATTTTTTTGCGCGTACGCCATTGACCGTGCAGTTTAATTAATTATATATTTTTATAGTTCGGACATTTACACACGCGGTGATACCACATATGTTTATTTATTTATTTTTTTACACTGTTTTATTTTTTTTATGGGAAAAGGGGGGTGATTCAAAATTTATTAGGGAAGGGGTTAAATGACCTTTATTAACACTTTTTTTTTACATTTTTTTTGCAGTGTTATAGGTCCCTATAACACTGCACACACTGATCTCCTATGCTGATCACTGGCGTGATCACACGCCTGTGATCAGCATTATCGGCGCTTGACTGCTCCTGCCTGGATCTCAGGCACGGAGCAGTCATTCGGATCGGGCACCGAGGAGGCAGGATCGGACACCGAGGAGGCAGTTAAGGGCCCTCCCGGTGTCCGATCAGCTGTTCGGGACGCCGCGATTTCACCGCGGCGGTCCCGAATAGCCCGACTGAGCAGCCGGGATACTTTCAGTTTCACTTTAGAAGCGGCGGTCAGCTTTGACCGCCGCTTCTAAAGGGTTAATACCGCACATCGCCGCGATCGGCGATGTGTGGTATTAGCCGCGGGTCCCGGCCGTTGTTGAGCGCCGGGACCAAAGCGATATGATGCAGGATCGCGGCGCGATCCCGCTTCATATCGCGGGAGCCGGCGCAGGACATAAATATACATCCTGCGTCGTTAAGGGGTTAACAATCATTTTTATTAAAAAAATTTTTTGTACAAACAAGGTAATATACAAGCAATCTCGTAAGAGGAACGCTTCTCTATGAAGTGACGGTATACACATATGTCATTAACAAATAAACATACACGAGCACCCTTTAACATGAATATGAACATACATGAATCTACCAATGAACATTCACTCATCAATAAGTGAATACTTAAGCTCGGAAGTGAATACTTGTGATATGCGTACACCTCCTATGAATGTTTGTTGTATTGCCTGATAAACAGTTAAACAAAACATGTCCATAGATGGACTAACATAGGTGTAACCAATGAAATTAAAGGAAAATTTAAGACACTTAAAAAATATATATATATATAAGGAAAGTTGTCTTCCCATTGAGTATTGTTATCATATGACATGATAGTGTCCTCAGTATACGCAAGTTATTTTAACTGACTAATGGGTACAAATTGGTATAAATGTCGAGTAGAAATATTTCCATGTGCTTCATATTTCAATGTCAAAAATGGATATGCACAGTACATTCTAGAACTCTAATTATGTGAGAATAGTCATGGGGGTTTATATAGTCTTATCCAAGAATCCCATAATAAAGTGCACTTCTCTCTCTTGCCTTTTTGCCCAGCCAGGACCAATTCAAAAGTATAGTTATTTAATAGGGCATTTATCAGTTCTCCGATATGGGGAACATTCTTCGTTTTCCATTTGGAGGCTATCAATGATCTGAACATCAGACAAATATGAACAATTGGTATTTGAACATTCTTTGGAAAATGATCTATACCTATAAGTAGTAAAAGTAGTTCATCATTAATTTGAGAATTTTGAGGGATCAGTTTGAACAACATTTTTTTAATAACTGATATGAAGTGGGATATAATAGGACATGTAAGAAAAATGTGCTTTAAGGAACCTTGTTCTCCACATTCCCTCCAACACATGGGAGAAATATGAGGGAGTATTAGTGACAGTTTTTTGGGGGTATGGTACCATCTATTCACAACCTTACAGTGGTGTTCCCACATGTTTGCACATGCAGTCGCTCTCTTTACTATTTTGAGTGAATTATACCATGCTGTCTCAGAAATGTTTATTCCCATGTCAGATTCCCATTTTATCATATTAGAATTCTTTTGTATCCATTTATCTTCATTAAAATAGACATAAAAGTTTCTCAGACCTTTTTTAATTTCTTTATCCGGTTCTTGTAACCAGGCATGTAAACATTTTGGTATCTCTATATCTGATTCAGGAAATTTTGATATATGTTTAAGTAATATGTCATGGAATTTTTTATCATTGTCAGTCAATTTATAATGCAATTTTAATTCATTAAATGATATTATTTCACCATTTTTAATTAAATCAGCCACATAGAGTCCCAAGTCTTTCCATTTATCTAGAGATATTTTCGGTAGAAATGGCAGGAGAGATAATAGTGGAATAGGACAAATTATTGTGCCTTCTATTTTATCTATAGTTATCACCCTTGAGCCCCATACTTTGCTCGCTGGCACTACCGTTGGTGGAAATCTAGGTTTAATGAGCTTTTGGGTTCGCGAAGTGTTTAGTAGAATATCTCTCCAATCAGTGATGCCCATCATTGAAGATTCTAATTTGGCCCATGGCTTTTGTTTTTCTGGGGAAATCAACCATTCCAGTGACTGTTTAATAATGATGGCTTTGTAATGAGCATGGTAATTCGGTAAACTCATGCCGAAACTATTTTTGTAGAGATGTTAGGGACACTCTCGGTTTCGAGTGTCCCCAGATAAAAGAGGTCATCTGTTTGTTAAGTGTATGTATTGTTTTTGATGGTATGTGTACCGGAAGGGAACGCATTATGTACAAGACTCTAGGCATAATGAACATTTTATATATTATCGATCGTCCCATCCAGCTAGTGTATGTATTGTTTTTGATGGTATGTGTACCGGAAGGGAACGCATTATGTACAAGACTCTAGGCATAATGAACATTTTATATATTATCGATCGTCCCATCCAGCTCCATTCTCCTTTTCCATAATTATCTAGATGAGTTTGAAGTTCAGTTTTCAGAATTGAGAAGTTTGTTTTAACGATATTAGGGACACTTTTTTTTCAATATTATTCCCAAGTAATTCATTTTGGGTGGATCCCAATTATACATGAAACGCTCACCCAATTCATCTTTAACTTGTTGGTCTATATGTATACTCAATATATTTGATTTGGGTTCGTTTATTTTATAGTATGTGAGTGTACTAAATCTATTGAGCAACTTTTGTACCCATGGAAGAGAATTCAGGGGATCAGATAAAGATAGAATTATGTCATCTGCGTATAACCCAATTTTATGGATATCTTTATGTATTTGAATACCTTTGATTAAATGGTTATCCTTTATTTGTTTAGCTAGTGGTTCAAGAGAGATTAGGAATAGTAGGGGGGACAGAGGACATCCCTGTCTCGTCCCATTTGTAATGTTAAAGGGAATTGATAGGATGCCATTTACTAGTGCCAAAGCACTTGGTGCACAGTATAAAGCAAAAACAGATTGAATGAGTTCTTCTGGGAAGCCAAATAATCTCATTGTTTTAGAGGCGTACCCCCAATGTATCCTGTCAAACGCCTTTTCCGCGTCTAGTGAAACAAAAATAGATGGTAACTTAGTTCTATTTGACCAATGAATCAGGTTCAATATCTTTCTGACACCATCATTAGCCTGTCGATTAGACATAAAGCCTACTTGATCTCCGTGAATGATGTATCCAAGGACTGCGGATATTCTATTAGCTAATATCTTGGCATAAAGTTTTATATCATTATTCAATAAGGAAATGGGTCTAAAATTTGGCGGCCAGGTGGGGTCTTTTCCTGGTTTTGGAAGTGTGACTATAATGGCTTCCAACGATTCTTTCGGGAATTTCCCGTTTGTTCTAGCTTCATTAAAAAATCTCTCTAGATATGGGAGTAGTATAGGTTTGAATGCTTTATAGTATTCAGACGTAAACCCGTCTGGGCCTGGGGATTTGTTTAATTTCATGGATTTTATGGATTCGTCTATTTCTTTAGAGCTTATGGGGTTACTGAGGTCTGTAGTACAATGTGGGGGTAGTCGGGGAAGATGTGAACTTTCTAGGAATGAGTCTATTAAGTCATTATTTGGTTGTGGGATTGATTTATCCTCTGATATTGTATAGAGATTCATAGTATTTCCTAAAGGAGTCTGCAATAGATTGTGGATTCTTTATCTTTTCTTTAGTATGTGGGTGTATTAAGTGGGGTATTCTTGACTTTATATTTATACCTTTAACCCTTTTGGCCATTAATGAAGAGGCTTTATTATAATTACAGTAATATTCACATTTCAATCTTTTTGATTGTTTATCAAACTTCGAGGAAAATAATTCTGTTAATTTGATCCTAGCCGCTTTTAATTTGGTGTGTATTACCGGATCATGGGTTTTATTGCTTTTATCTAAATTCTCAAGATAATCTATTTTTTGTGAGGTTTCATCTATGTCTTTCCTCAGTTTTCTATTGAATTTAGCTGGATCAAGAGACCCCTAGAGTATGCTTTGTGGGCGTTCCACAAGGTCGAGAATTCCTTAGAGAATTCCGTCGATCCATTGTTGATTTCAAAAAAATCCTTTAAGTCTTTAGAGAGTTTGGTTTTAACTGCAGGTATATTCATGACATAAGAATTGTTTCTCCAAATAAATTTATTTTTTGGAAAATTAGGGGTCACAATAGTTAAAGAAAATGGGGCATGGTCAGCCCATGTGATATGACCTATAGAACATTTTACTACGTCTGAAATTACATATATTGAGGTTAAGAAGTAATCAATTCTCAAATAAGTTTTATGTGTTTGAGAATAGAAGATATAGTCCCTTTCTGCTCCATGTTTACACCTCCAAACATCATATACATTTTTATTGAATAGCCATTTGTTAAGTGTAGGAACTGATCTGTTACTGCTCGAACTAGAATCTAGTTTGAAGTCATTAGTTAAATTCAAATCCCTGCATATTAATAATTTCCCTTGTTTTATTTTGTCAATTTTCCTTATTAGTTTGTTCAGAAATCTAATTTGTCCAGAAATTGGGGCATAAACTGATACAATGGTATACACAACATTATTGATAGTACACAATAGAATTACAAATCGGCCTGCTCGGTCAATATCCACCTTTTGCATTAGGAATGTTACTGTGTTTTTTACCATTATCATAGTGCCTGCTTTTTTTGTTTGGGCACAGGACATAAAAACATGGGGAAAGTGTTTATGTTTAAACCTTGTACTATCATGTTCATTTATGTGGGTCTCTTGAATACACACTACGTCGGCATTAGAGGTTCGGATATCGTGCCATAGGTCTGCGTTTATGGGAATTTAAACCTCGGACATTATGACTATAAATTTTAAGGGACATGATATTGAATATAGGTTGAGCTATTGTGTTTGGCGGTAGGTCTCCTAGGTGTTACCTTAGTGATTATTTGAGTCGGCCAGGACGTGTAAGTATGGCAAAACATCTGTAACCCATAACTGAGGGTATCATATCGTAGATTTGTAGATGATCTTGGAGGAAATGGAGAAGACAAGTAATGGTTATTATTACAACAAAACCAGTAAATAAAGAATATAATATACATAATAATAAACAGTTTAGGCAAACAGTGCTGAATTAACATGAGCAAGTTGGGGGGTGAACTTGCTATTAGAAGCAGAAAAGAAAGGAAGTTCTGACTTGGGTCGTGACTCTATAAAGAATATCAAATAAAACTGCAACCGTATCATATGATGAAGAGTTCAATTTGTAATTGTAGTTTGAATAAGAGATTGGTTTTCTTTTAGTGGTGGGAAGGGTGAAGATTCGACAGCAATGTCCCATTTTTCAAATGTTTCTTTAGCTTTGTCAGGACAAGGTAAAATATAGTTAGTTCCGTTCTTCATCACTATAAGCTTTGCCGGAAAGCCCAATCTGTAGTTTAATCCGTTCTTTCTTAGAGCTGTAGTCACAGGGTAAAAGTTCCTTCTTGCTGCCAGTGTGGCCGGAGAAAGAACAATGAATATTGAGACCCCTTTGTAAGGGTCTGGAAGGGAACCAGCTTTCCTGTTTATTGCCAGTATTTTTTCTTTCGTTTGGAAGAACAATAGTCTCGCAATTATATCTCTAGGGATTATATAATAGGTAAAACTGAAAAAAGGCGGCGCTCGAATCCCAAAAGCAATTGGAAGTAGGAGAGGTATGTACTCACCCGGTGTATGTGGGAGGTCACATGACAGTGATCCCCCACTAACACCTAGAGTCCTCTTGTCGCTTATACACTGAAATGATCTCCGTCATATAGACATCCCTTAGAGAGGGCGCAGGGTGAGCCGGAATCACAGTACCGTGGTCCGTGTATAGGAAAAAGACAAATAGAAAAACCAGCCCTCGGAGACCGTTCAAAACATGATATAGTCAAACCATATTGTAGTAGATTATCACTGAGATGAACTTACTTAAACTAGGGGAGATGTGTAGGTGGAGTTACCTTTCACACCATCCCCTTCCAGGAGAGTATAACAGAATGGCAGAGAAGCCCGTGGATGAGTAGGATAGGATTTATTGCGACGCGTTTCGGAGGGCTTACAGAATCGCCTCCTTCCTCAGGCATACAAGACAAAGTGGTAATACAATCTCCTTATATACATACCATGTCCGGGGTAGAGGCATGTTGATTGGTTCTATGTTTCTAATAAACTAGTAATTTGAGGACCTGCAGATCCGGTTCTGCAGGTCACATGTTCTGTACCCGGGTCACGTGATCATAGATCATGTGATACCCAGTAGTATGCTGATTTCCTCCTAAGGGAGGAAAACCTGAAGTTACGGCAATGGGAACCGCGACCACTTGACGAATATCGCCACGTGATTGAGGATCACCCGCCGACCTTCCGGAATGGTGCGTTCCACAATGGAGCGCATACCTCAAATGCGCAAGCGGAGAAGGGTAGAATGCTCAACGCCTGCGCACCTGATGTATCGAGAACCCGATGCGTTCCAGAGTGGAACGCACTGGAATTACTATGGATAAAATGTTTAAGAATCAAAAACGCCTATCCTACGGACATGTTTACACAAAGGAGGTATATAATACATAGAGAAAAACATATTCAATTAAAAACATGCAATGGTAATAGTAATATAATATAAATAGGGTACAAATGTAAAAAAGATATATAAAATATACATATATACATATATGCATACAGGTGCATGAAAGCATACACACACATGCGCACGCATATATGTATTACACACTCAATACACACACACATATACCAACATACGCACCCTATTCATACATACACACACATATACACATAGATAATATGTATACTGGTACGTACACAACACATGCACGCACATATATATCGCATAAAACACATAAGGCATATTTTAGTATATCACATCTCAATCAAAGGTGTATACATGATTTAACATTGTAGAAGAAAAAGAAAAGAAAATGTATATATACATACATATATCTATGTGCATATGTACACACATATGCCATCGCACGCGCGTGTACATACACACATACCCGCACTCTTTCATATAAACAGGTAACTTTAAAATGTATTTCATAGTATTTACATATTATATAAAATAGCACACTAGCACAATTAAGATGATCCTTGATGTAATAAGGTTTAGAATCAGCTAAAGGAATTTCAGTTCTCCTGTGCATAATAATGTTACAGCATTTACATTTCTTAAGTCCACACTTGTAGGCCCCCGTAATAGCCTCACCTCCAAAAAACGTACCTACCTCCCTCCGTGGGGTAAGCTTCTTTTTTTGCTTAGTGGGTACTGATGGTGCAATTGTTACGCCTAGCGCTCCGGGCCCCCGCTCCTCCCCGGAGCGCTCACGGCGTCTTTCTCCCTGCAGCTCCCCGGTCAGTCCCGCTGACCGGGAGCGCTGCTCTGTCATGGCCGTTGGGGATGCGATTCGCACAGCGGGACGCGCCCGCTCGCGAATCGCATCCCAGGTCACTTACCCGTTCCCGTCCCCTGCTGTCATGTGCTGGCGCGCGCGGCTCCGCTCTCTAGGGCGCGCGCGCGCCAGCTCCCTGAGACTTAAAGGGCCAGTGCACCAATGATTGGTGCCTGGCCCAATTAGCTTAATTGGCTCCCACCTGCTCCCTGGCTATATCTGGTCTCCTCCCCTGCACTTCCTTGCCGGATCTTGTTGCCCTTGTGCCTAGTGAAAGCGTTTTGTGTGTTTAAAGCCTGTGTACCAGAACTTCTGCTATCTCCCCTGACTACGAACCTTGCCGCCTGCCCCCGACCTTCTGCTACGTCCGACTTTGCTTCTGCCTACTCCCTTGTACCTCGCCTATCTTCAGCAGTCAGAGAGGTGAGCCGTTGCTAGTGGATACGACCTGGTCACTACCGCCGCAGCAAGACCATCCCGCTTTGCGGCGGGCTCTGGTGAAAACCTGTAGTGGCTTAGAACCGGTCCACTAGCGCGGTCCTCGCCATCCCTCTCTGGCACAGAGGATCCACTACCTGCCAGCCGGCATCGTGACAGTAGATCCGGCCATGGATCCCGCTGAAGTTCCTCTGCCAGTTGTCGCTGACCTCCCTACGCTGGTCGCCCAGCAAGCTCGTCAGATCGCCCAACAAGATCACCAGCTGTCGTACTTGACCACCATGACACAGCAACTCCAGTCACAACTACAGCAAGTACAGTCACAGCTACAGCAGCAACAACCATCTCCTCCGCCAGCTCCTGCACCCCTTCCGCAGCGAGTGGCCACTCCTAGCCTCCGCCTGTCCTTGCCGGACAAATTTAATGGGGACTCTAAGTTTTGCCGTGGCTTTCTTTCGCAATGTTCCCTGCACTTGGAGATGATGTCGGACCAGTTTCCTACTGAAAGGTCTAAGGTGGCTTTCGTAGTCAGCCTTCTGTCTGGAAAAGCCCTGTCATGGGCCACACCGCTCTGGGACCGCAATGACCCCGTCACTGCCTCTGTACACTCCTTCTTCTCGGAAATTCGAAGTGTCTTTGAGGAACCTGCCCGAGCCTCTTCTGCTGAGACTGCCCTGCTGAACCTGGTCCAGGGTAATTCCTCCGTTGGCGAGTACGCCATACAATTCCGTACTCTTGCTTCTGAACTATCCTGGAATAATGAGGCCCTCTGCGCGACCTTTAAAAAAGGCCTATCCAGCAACATTAAAGATGTTCTGGCCGCACGAGAGACTCCTGCTAACCTGCATGAACTCATTCATCTAGCCACTCGCATTGACATGCGTTTTTCTGAGAGGCATCAAGAGCTCCGCCAGGAAAAAGACTTAGATCTCTGGACACCTCTCCCACAGTCTCCACTGCAATCTGCGCCTAGGCCTCCCGCCGAGGAGGCCATGCAAGTGGATCGGTCTCGCCTGACCCTGGAAGAGAGGAATCGCCGTAAGGAAGAGAATCTTTGTCTGTACTGTGCCAGTACTGAACATTTTTTGGTGGATTGCCCAATCCGTCCTCCACGTCTGGGAAACGCACGCTCGCACCCAGCTCTCGTGGGTGTGGCGTCTCTTGATGCTAAGTCGGCTTCTCCACGTCTCACGGTGCCTGTTCGGATTTCTACTTCAGCCAGCTCTCCCCTCTCAGCCGTGGCCTGCCTGGACTCTGGAGCTTCTGGGAATTTTATTCGGGAGTCCTTAGTGAATAAATTCCGCATTCCGGTGACCCGTCTTGTCAAGCCACTCCACATTTCCGCGGTCAACGGAGCCAGGTTGGATTGCACCGTGCGTTACCGCACGGAGCCCCTCCTAATGTGCATCGGACCTCATCACGAGGAAATTGTATTTTTTGTCCTTCCTAATTGCACTTCTGAAGTTCTCCTTGGACTACCCTGGCTTCAACACCATTCCCCAACCCTGGATTGGTCCACTGGGGAGATCAAGAGTTGGGGTCCCTCTTGTTCCAAGGACTGCCTTCAACCGGTTCCCAGTACTCCCTGCCGTGACCCTGTGGTTCCTCCTGTATCCGGTCCCCCTAAGGTCATTAAGGACTCTGCCTGCCACAGGAAATGCCTCTCCCCCCCTCCCAGTCCCATCAGGCAAGCCTCTGTGTCCCCTCATGGCCCTCGTCCTGGTGTCACACTGCCCCGTGCCAGGTCTCGCCCTCTGCCCTCTCTCCCCATTCCTACTCCTGCTGTTCTGCCTGCCGTTGAGGAATCCCTCCATCCTTTCCCGGTATCCTCATCCCAGGGGAGGCAGTTACCGGACAAAGAGAAGGGGAGACCTAAGGGGGGGGTACTGTTACGCCTAGCGCTCCGGGCCCCCGCTCCTCCCCGGAGCGCTCACGGCGTCTTTCTCCCTGCAGCTCCCCGGTCAGTCCCGCTGACCGGGAGCGCTGCTCTGTCATGGCCGTTGGGGATGCGATTCGCACAGCGGGACGCGCCCGCTCGCGAATCGCATCCCAGGTCACTTACCCGTTCCCGTCCCCTGCTGTCATGTGCTGGCGCGCGGCTCCGCTCTCTAGGGCGCGCGCGCGCCAGCTCCCTGAGACTTAAAGGGCCAGTGCACCAATGATTGGTGCCTGGCCCAATTAGCTTAATTGGCTCCCACCTTCTCCCTGGCTATATCTGGTCTCCTCCCCTGCACTTCCTTGCCGGATCTTGTTGCCCTTGTGCCTAGTGAAAGCGTTTTGTGTGTTTAAAGCCTGTGTACCAGAACTTCTGCTATCTCCCCTGACTACGAACCTTGCCGCCTGCCCCCGACCTTCTGCTACGTCCGACTTTGCTTCTGCCTACTCCCTTGTACCTCGCCTATCTTCAGCAGTCAGAGAGGTGAGCCGTTGCTAGTGGATACGACCTGGTCACTACCGCCGCAGCAAGACCATCCCGCTTTGCGGCGGGCTCTGGTGAAAACCTGTAGTGGCTTAGAACCGGTCCACTAGCGCGGTCCTCGCCATCCCTCTCTGGCACAGAGGATCCACTACCTGCCAGCCGGCATCGTGACAGCAATGAGGTTTTTTAGTGTCTTGGATCTACTGTCACGATGCCGGCTGGCAGGAGGTGGATCCTCTGTGCCAGAGAGGGATTGGCGTGGACCGTGCTAGTGGACCGGTTCTAAGTCACTACTGGTGTTCACCAGAGCCCGCCGCAAAGCGGGATGGACTTGCTGCGGCGGTAGTGACCAGGTCGTATCCACTAGCAACGGCTCAACCTCTCTGACTGCTGAAGATAGGCGCGGTACAAGGGAGTAGACAGAAGCAAGGTCGGACGTAGCAGAAGGTCGGGGCAGGCAGCAAGGATCGTAGTCAGGGGCAACGGCAGGAGGTCTGGAACACAGGCTAGGAACACACAAGGGAACGCTTTCACTGGCACAATGGCAACAAGATCCGGCGAGGGAGTGCAGGGGAAGTGAGGTATAAATAGGGAGTGCACAGGTGAACACACTAATTAGAACCACTGCGCCAATCAGCGGCGCAGTGGCCCTTTAAATCGCAGAGACCCGGCGCGCGCGCGCCCTAGGGAGCGGGGCCGCGCGCGCCGGGACAGGACCGACGGAGAGCGAGTCAGGTACGGGAGCCGGGGTGCGCATCGCGAGCGGGCGCCACCCGCATCGCGAATCGCATCCCGGATCGCATCCCGGCTGGAGGCGGTATCGCAGCGCACCGGGTCAGTGGATCTGACCGGAGCGCTGCAGTAGCGAGAGTGTAGCGAGCGCTCCGGGGAGGAGCGGGGACCCGGAGCGCTCGGCGTAACAGTACCCCCCCCTTGGGTCTCCCCCTCTTCTTAGAGCCTGAGAACCTGAGGAGCAGACTTTTGTCTAGGATATTGTCCTCAGGTTCCCAGGATCTCTCTTCAGGACCACAACCCTCCCAATCGACCAAAAAAAAAATTTTCCCTCTGACCTTCTTGGAGGCCAGTATCTCCTTTACGGAGAAGATGTCCGAGGAGCCGGAAACAGGAGTGGGAGAAACAAGTTTGGGAGAGAAACGGTTGATGATGAGTGGTTTAAGAAGAGAAACGTGAAAGGCATTAGGAATACGAAGAGAAGGAGGAAGAAGAAGTTTGTAAGAGACAGGATTAATCTGGCACAAAATTTTGAAAGGACCAAGATAGCGTGGTCCCAATTTGTAGCTAGGGACACGGAAGCGGACATATTTAGCGGAGAGCCATACCTTGTCTCCAGAAGAAAAAATGGGGGGAGCTCTTCTTTTCTTATCAGCAAACTTCTTCATGCGTGATGAAGCCTGTAAGAGAGAATTTTGGGTCTCTTTCCATATGGTGGAAAGATCACGAGATATTTCATCCACAGCGGGCAAACCAGAGGGCAAGGGAGTAGGGAGGGGGGGAAGAGGGTGACGGCCGTACACCACGAAAAATGGGGATTTGGAGGAAGATTCAGAGACTCTGAAGTTATACGAGAATTCGGCCCATGGTAGAAGATCTGCCCAGTCATCCTGGCGGGAGAAAACAAAATGCCGTAAATAATCACCCAGGACCTGGTTAATTCTTTCTACTTGCCCATTGGATTGAGGATGATATGCAGAAGAAAAGTTTAATTTAATCTTGAGTTGTTTACAGAGAGCCCTCCAGAATTTTGACACGAATTGGACGCCTCTATCCGAGACGATCTGCGTGGGCAACCCGTGAAGACGAAAAATGTGTACAAAAAATTGTTTTGCCAACTGAGGCGCTGAAGGAAGACCAGGAAGAGGGATGAAATGTGCCATCTTGGAGAATCGATCAACGATCACCCAAACAACAGTGTTGCCACGGGATGGGGGTAAGTCTGTAATAAAGTCCATACCAATCAGAGACCAAGGCTGTTCGGGGACAGGCAGAGGATGAAGAAGACCAGCGGGCTTCTGGCGAGGAGTCTTATCCCGGGCACAGACAGTGCAGGCTCGCACAAAATCCACAACATCCGTCTCCAGAGTCGGCCACCAATAGAAACGAGAGATGAGTTGCACGGATTTCTTGATGCCCGCATGACCTGCGAGATGGGAGGAGTGACCCCATTTGAGGATTCCGAGGCGTTGGCGTGGAGAGACGAAGGTCTTCCCTGGAGGAGTTTGCCTGATGGAGGCTGGAGAAGTGGAGATCAGGCAGTCAGGAGGAATGATGTGTTGCGGAGAGAGCTCTACTTCCGAGGCATCCGAGGAACGAGAGAGAGCATCGGCCCTAATGTTCTTATCGGCAGGCCGAAAGTGAATTTCAAAATTAAATCGGGCAAAGAACAGAGACCACCTGGCCTGGCGAGGATTCAGCCGTTGGGCAGACTGGAGATAGGAGAGGTTCTTGTGATCGGTGTAAATAATAACTGGAAATCTTGATCCCTCCAGCAGATGCCTCCATTCCTCAAGTGCTAATTTAAAGGCTAGAAGCTCTCGATCCCCGATGGAGTAGTTCCTCTCCGCCGGAGAGAAGGTCCTAGAAAAAAAACCACAAGTAACAGCATGCCCGGAAGAATTTTTTTGTAGAAGGACCGCTCCAGCTCCTACTGAGGAGGCATCAACCTCCAATAGGAAGGGTTTAGATGGATCAGGTCTGGAGAGCACGGGAGCCGAAGAAAAGGCAGACTTGAGCTGTTTAAAGCCGTCTTCCGCTTGAGGAGGCCATGACTTAGGATTGGCATTCTTTTTGGTTAAAGCCACGATAGGAGCCACAATGGTGGAAAAATGTGGAATAAATTGTCTGTAATAATTGGCGAACCCCAAAAAACGTTGGATGGCACGGAGTCCGGAGGGGCGTGGCCAATCTAAGACGGCAGAGAGTTTGTCTGGATCCATTTGTAGTCCCTGGCCAGAGACCAAGTATCCTAGGAAAGGAAGAGATTGACATTCAAACAGACATTTCTCCATTTTGGCATAAAGTTGATTGTCACGAAGTCTCTGAAGAACCATGCGGACATGCTGGCGGTGTTCTTCTAGGTTGGCAGAAAAAATCAGGATATCGTCCAGATATACAACAACACAGGAATATAAGAGATCACGAAAAATTTCATTAACAAAGTCTTGGAAGACGGCAGGGGCGTTGCACAGGCCAAAGGGCATGACCAGATACTCAAAGTGTCCATCTCTAGTGTTAAATGCCGTTTTCCATTCATCCCCCTCTCTGATGCGGATGAGATTATAAGCACCTCTTAAGTCCAGTTTGGTAAAGATGTGGGCACCTTGGAGGCGATCAAAGAGTTCAGAGATGAGAGGTAGGGGGTAGCGGTTCTTTACCGTGATTTTATTAAGACCGCGGTAGTCAATGCAAGGACGTAGGGAGCCATCTTTTTTGGAAAAATCCGGCTCCGGCAGGAGAGGAGGATTTGCGGATAAAGCCCTTTTTTAAATTTTCCTGGATGTACTCAGACATAGCAAGAGTCTCTGGGGCAGAGAGAGGATAAATTCTGCCCCGGGGTGGAGTAGTGCCCGGGAGGAGGTCAATAGGACAGTCATAAGGCCTGTGAGGAGGTAGAGTCTCAGCTTGTTTTTTGCAAAAAACATCCGCAAAGTCCATATAGGCCTTAGGGAGACCGGTTACAGGGGGAACCACAGGGTCACGGCAAGGAGTACTGGGAACCGGTTTAAGGCAGTCCTTGAAACAAGAGGGACCCCAACTCTTGATCTCCCCAGTGGACCAATCCAGGGTTGGGGAATGGTGTTGAAGCCAGGGTAGTCCAAGGAGAATTTCGGAAGTGCAATTGGGGAGGACCAAAAACTCTATTTTCTCGTGATGAGGTCCGATGCACATTAGGAGGGGCTCCGTGCGGAAACGTATGGTACAGTCCAATCTTTCATTGTTAACGCAATTGATGTAGAGAGATCTGGCGAGACTGGTCACTGGGATGTTGAACCTGTTGATGAGAGAGGCCAAAATAAAGTTTCCTGCAGATCCGGAATCCAAGAAGGCCTTAGTGGAGAAGGAGAAGGTAGAGGCAGATATCCGCACAGGCACAGTAAGACGTGGAGAAGCAGAGTTGACATCAAGGACTGTTTCACCTTTGTGCGGAGTCAGCGTACGTCTTTCCAGGCGGGGAGGACGGATAGGACAATCCTTCAGGAAGTGTTCGGTACCGGCACAGTACAGGCAGAGATTCTCCATGCGGCGTCGTGTCCTCTCTTGAGGTGTCAGGCGAGACCGGTCAACTTGCATAGCCTCCACGGCGGGAGGCACAGGAACGGATTGCAGAGGACCAGAGGAGAGAGGAGCCGGGGAGAAAAAACACCTCGTGCGAACAAAGTCCATATCCTGGCGGAGCTCCTGACGCCTTTCGGAAAAACGCATGTCAATGCGAGTGGCTAGATGAATGAGTTCATGTAGGTTAGCAGGAATTTCTCGTGCGGCCAGAACATCTTTAATGTTGCTGGATAGGCCTTTTTTAAAGGTCGCGCAGAGGGCCTCATTATTCCAGGAAAGTTCTGAAGCAAGAGTACGGAATTGCACGGCGTACTCGCCAACGGAAGAATTACCCTGGACCAGGTTCAGCAGGGCAGTCTCAGCAGAAGAGGCTCGGGCAGGTTCCTCAAAGACACTTCGAATTTCCGAGAAGAAGGAGTGTACAGAGGCAGTGACGGGGTCATTGCGGTCCCAGAGCGGTGTGGCCCATGACAGAGCTTTTCCAGACAGAAGGCTGACTACGAAAGCCACCTTAGACCTTTCAGTAGGAAATTGGTCCGACATCATCTCCAAGTGCAGGGAACATTGTGAAAGAAAGCCACGGCAAAACTTAGAGTCCCCATCAAATTTATCCGGCAAGGATAGTCGTAGGCCTGAGGCGGCCACTCGCTGCGGAGGAGGTGCAGGAGCTGGCGGAGGAGATGATTGCTGAAGCTGAGGTAGTAGCTGCTGTAGCATCACGGTCAGTTGAGACAGCTGGTGGCCTTGTTGCGCTATCTGTTGTGACTGCTGGGCGACCACCGTGGTGAGGTCGGCGACAACTGGCAGAGGAACTTCAGCGGGATCCATGGCCGGATCTACTGTCACGATGCCGGCTGGCAGGAGGTGGATCCTCTGTGCCAGAGAGGGATTGGCGTGGACCGTGCTAGTGGACCGGTTCTAAGTCACTACTGGTGTTCACCAGAGCCCGCCGTAAAGCGGGATGGACTTGCTGCGGCGGTAGTGACCAGGTCGTATCCACTAGCAACGGCTCAACCTCTCTGACTGCTGAAGATAGGCGCGGTACAAGGGAGTAGACAGAAGCAAGGTCGGACGTAGCAGAAGGTCGGGGCAGGCAGCAAGGATCGTAGTCAGGGGCAACGGCAGGAGGTCTGGAACACAGGCTAGGAACACACAAGGGAACGCTTTCACTGGCACAATGGCAACAAGATCCGGCGAGGGAGTGCAGGGGAAGTGAGGTATAAATAGGGAGTGCACAGGTGAACACACTAATTAGAACCACTGCGCCAATCAGCGGCGCAGTGGCCCTTTAAATCGCAGAGACCCGGCGCGCGCGCGCCCTAGGGAGCGGGGCCGCGCGCGCCGGGACAGGACCGACGGAGAGCGAGTCAGGTACGGGAGCCGGGGTGCGCATCGCGAGCGGGCGCCACCCGCATCGCGAATCGCATCCCGGCTGGAGGCGGTATCGCAGCGCACCGGGTCAGTGGATCTGACCGGAGCGCTGCAGTAGCGAGAGTGTAGCGAGCGCTCCGGGGAGGAGCGGGGACCCGGAGCGCTCGGCGTAACATCTACTAAAAATGCATCTAGGGTTTTTAGGAACTATTTTCCCCATGATGGGGTCCTGTCTAATAAAGTCCCAATTTTTAGAAAGGATCTTTTTAATGTAGCCATGTGAGGTATTGAATCGAGTCAAAAAGGCTAGATCCAATCTCTCTTGGCTATCTCCGTTGGTGACGGATTTCACCTGTAAACAATCATTTTGTTTAAGGTGCAATCTACTTTTTATCCACTTGAAAGTAAGGGAGCTCATATAGAAACTTTCTATAATAAAGTTTTGGAGGATTTTAGAACTATGCAACTCAAAAATACTAAAGGACAGCATCACTATAGGAAAAACCTCAACTCTCTACAACAAAAAACACTCAAATCCCTTATGGAAGATACTGATATAGTGCTCAAATCAGCAGATAAGGGGGAGGGATAGTCCTGATGGACTATACAGATTATCACCAAGAGTCACTAAGGATCCTTTCAGATAGTAAATACTATCTGAAATTAGAACAGGATCCAACTATAAGCTACAACAGCTCTCTTAAATTTCTATTAGATGAGGCATTACGAGAAAATTGTCTCCTAAAAAGAGAGAGAAACTACATTTATAATCATAACCCCTCGGTACCTTATTTCTATTTCCTCCCCAAAGTCCACAAGGACGCCCTATAATAGCAGGGATGGAATCAGTGACAAGTCGGTTATCCGAATATATAGACCATCAACTACAAAAGTATGTTATATCTTTACCGGCTTATTTGCGGGATACTGGTCATTCTACTATCATTATTAAAAGATTTGGAGTGGAAGGAGCATTACATATGGGCAACACTAGATGTTGCTGCGCTATATAGTAATATTCCACAAAAAAAAGGTTTAGAGGCAGTAAGAGGATTCCTATCTCAGGACCCACTTATGCCCACTAAGCAACAGGAATTTATTTTAAATTCCATTAAATTCACATTAGTACATAATTATTTTGTTTATGACCATACCCACTACGTACAGGTTTGCGGCACAGCAATGGGGACTAAATTTGCCCCATGCTACGCAAACCTGTACGTAGGGTCCTTTGAGACTAATTTCCTCCAACATCCTCATATAATTTTTTATCGTAGGTTCATAAATGACATTATTTTGGTTTGGGACGGCACAGAAAACTCCTTGCTGTCCTTTATAGCTGAGATTAACCAAAATAATTGGGGTTTAAATTTTACATCTACCATCAGTGGATCTGAGGTAGTTTTTCTAGATCTGAAAATCTACATTGAATCTGGTCTAATTTGCACCACCACCTACTTCAAGGAGGTGGATGCAAATAGCTATTTAGATTTTACCAGCTGCCATCTAAAATCATGGAAAACTAATATTCCATACGGGCAAATGAGGCGTATACGAAGCAACTGTTCCTCTGACTTACAATGTTTCTCCCAATTAAGGATTCTAGACAATAGGTTCAGGGAAAAAGGATACCCTGAACCAATTAATAAAAATGCAAGTGACAGGATTTTGCACCTTAAACAAAATGATTGTTTACAGGTGAAATCCGTCACCAACGGAGATAGCCAAGAGAGATTGGATCTAGCCTTTTTGACTCGATTCAATACCTCACATGGCTACATTAAAAAGATCCTTTCTAAAAATTGGGACCTTATTAGACAGGACCCAATCATGGGGAAAATAGTTCCTAAAAACCCTAGATGCATTTTTAGAAGATCCAAGACACTAAAAAACCTCATTGCACCATCAGTACCCACTAAGCAAAAAAAGAAGCTTACCCCACGAAGGAAGGTAGGTACGTTTTTGGGAGGTGAGGCTATTACAGGGGCCTACAAGTGTGGACTTAAGAAATGTAAATGCTGTAACATTATTATGCACAGGAGAACTGAAATTCCTTTAGCTGATTCTAAACCTTATTACATCAAGGATCATCTTAATTGTGCTAGTGGTTATATCATATACCAATTGGAGTGTCCGTGTGACCTCAGATATATTGGTAGAACCACTACGAGTTTAAGACAGCGTATTAATGGCCATAGCTTTAATATACGTCATGGCTTTAATCTCCATAGTGTATCTAGGCACTTTAATCTTCAACATAATGGAGATCCAACACTACTAAGAATAACACCTCTTGAAAAGATTCCAAATAATAACTATAAACTATTATGTAATAAGGAAATGTTTTGGATCTTTAAATTGAACACCATAATGCCCCGAGGGTTAAACGAATCTTTAGAACAAGTGTATCGATTTCCTTTCTTTTGTATATTAAGTATTTGACGCGTATTTTATATAATATGTAAATACTATGAAATACATTTTAAAGTTACCTGTTTATATGAAAGAGTGCGGGTATGTGTGTATGTACACACGCGTGCGATGGTATATGTGTGTACATATGCACATAGATATATGTATATATACATTTTATTTTCTTTTTCTTCTACAATGTTAAATCATGTATACACCTTTGATTGAGATGTGATATACTAGAATATGCCTTATGTGTTTTATGCGATATATATGTGCGTGCGTGTGTGTGTGTACGTACCAGTATACATATTATCTATGTGTATATGTGTGTGTATGTATGAATATATATGTGTATACATTTAATTTGTGTGGGTGTGTGTTAATTTGTGTGGGTGTGTGTAAGTATGTGTATATGTGTATATATGTATGTGAGCATGGGTGCGTATGTTGGTATATGTGTGTGTGTATTGAGTGTGTAATACATATATGCGTGCGCATGTGTGTGTATGCTTTCATGCACCTGTATGCATATATGTATATTATATATATATATTTTACATTTGTACCCTATTTATATTATATTACTATTACCATTGCATGTTTTTAATTGAATATGTTTTTCTCTATGTATTATCTACCTCCTTTGTGTAAACATGTCCGTAGGATAGGCGTTTTTGGTTCTTAAACATTTTATCCATAGTAATTCCAGTGCGTTCCACTCTGGAACGCATCGGGTTCTCGATACATCAGGTGCGCAGGCGTTGAGCATTCTACCCTTCTCCGCTTGCGCATTTGAGGTATGCGCTCCATTGTGGAACACACCATTCTGGAAGGTCGGCGGGTGATCCTCGATCACGTGGCGATATTCGTCACGTGGTCGAGGGTCCCATTGCCGTAACTTCCGGTTTTCCTCCCTTAGGAGGAAATCAGCATACTACTGGGTATCACGTGATCTATGATCACGTAACCCGGGTACAGAACATGTGACCTGCAGAACCGGATCTGCAGGTCCTCAAATTACTAGTTTATTAGAAACATAGAACCAATCAACATGCCTCTACCCCGGACATGGTATGTATATAAGGAGATTGTATTACCACTTTGTCTTGTTGTATGCCTGAGGAAGGAGGCGATTCTGTAAGCCCTCCAAAATGCGTCGAAATAAATCCTATCCTACTCATCCACGGGCTTCTCGGCCATTCTGTTATACTCTCCTGGAAGGGGATGATGTGAAAGGTAACTCCACCTACACATCTCCCCTAGTGAAGTAAGTTCATCTCAGTGATAATCTACTACAATATGGTTTGACTATATCATGTTTTGAATTGTCTCAGAGCGCTGGTTTTTCTATTTGTCTTTTATCTCTAGGGATTGAATCAGGAAGATTTTTGGGTTTAGGCAACCTGTGTGTCCTATCTATAGTAAGCTCTATGTCCGAGCATCCTGGGATCAAGCATTTGAACATGGTTTGCAAATAAGGTATAATTTCAGGGTTAAGAATATTCACAGGAACACCTCTGAATTTTAGATTATTCCTTCGATGTCTATCCTCCAGGTCAATCACTTTTGCTCTGAGAGATTCCACCTCATCACATAAAAGGTCTTGGGCGTCTGCAAGATTATTGTGTGCTGTCACACATTCCCCCATCTCCTTTTCCGTATAGTCGATCCTTATTCCCAATGCATCCACATTTTTATTTATTTCAGCAACTGTGGATTTTGTATCCTTCTGTATTTGCCTTCTTAGCATTAAAAGCATATTTTTGACTTCCGTAGCCGTGTCAGAGGAAGCGGCATGTTTTGTAGCTGGTCATCTAATTCAGAATCAGATTGGTTATTGGTCACAGAAGCATTTTCTTGATGTTCTTCTTGAGGGGACCATTTAGCTTTTTGTTTTTCTGGACTTCCTGATGGAGAAGAGCTATTGGAAGAGGCTTCAATGTTATCCAATTTTCCTTGCTTACTATCTTGAAGTGGAGAATATCTATTTGACAGTCTAATCTCAGAATCTACTGATTGTTCAATATGATGTACTCTGAACCTCTGTGGAAGCGGAGTGTTCAGAAATTTGGGGGGTTGTGTTTTGTTGTTATATCTATTTGAGGAGTTCCTTTTCTTTTGTTGATTAACCTGGAACACCGTGTCTTGATCCATTTTTTCTACTCTTTTCGAGTAATCATTCTGTCTGGTGTTCCTTGTGTGAGACATGGTAAATCTATAAATCTGAGGGGAGTATATATGCAGATGAGAAGGGAAAAATAATCCAACAAACAATGGTAATGATGAAGTTCAGAAGATGGCTATTTCCAAGTATTGGAAAGAATGAAGTGTTATATTAGATCTTGTAACACCCTTCTATAATGGCTCAGATATCTTCAAGGTGATATACCATGTATGATCAATGTCCATGCAATTTCTCACTGACTCATAGTATAATGCAGTATAATACGGCCCAAGGAAGCAAGGGAAGCTCTTATAATAATTACAGGATAAGCCCTTTCTTCTTTTTATAAGGATAAGTCCTTTTCTTTGGTAATGATGAAGTTCAAAAGATAGCTATCTCCCAGTATTGTAGAGAATGAAGTGGTATATTAGATCATATATCACTCTTCTATAATAGCTCAGATATCTTCAAGGTTATATA